>NW_009732480.1:55515-137323 GCF_000703405.1 Apaloderma vittatum | reverse complement strand
TGAACCCCTCATGGTGTGGCAGCACCCACATCCTCTGTGCTATGGGTGAACCCTTAGGGATGGGAGCTCAGCTGTGAGTGGTCAAATGCTTCAGCCCCAGGCACTTTTCTCTCTCTCTCATTTCACATAGTTTCTTCTGGCCTCCTTGGATAGTCCCTCATAGTTATCCCTAGCTTTCCTGAAGTCCTAGCTCTTACCTGCCTGTCCCATAACTTCCTCCCTCCGTTCCCAACTGACCTCTCCCTCCTCTGAACTTAAGAGGGTTTTATCTTTAGAGGTAGCATCTTAATATCTGTTTTCTAACTTCCTGGGGTAAGCGAGGCTGCAGGCTCTGAGCCTCATACACACTCAACCTTCCTCACTCTTAGCTGCCCCCCACAAGATCGCACTGTACCTCAGTGTCTGTCAGACCCCCTCTGGTCAACAAAGAAGGGACTGAAAGACACCTCAGGAAAAGGACGTGGACCAGAGACCTAAGCCTGAGGCTTAGTTCCCTGCCAGTCCAGTGCAAAGGGCAGTGAGCAGCTGGAGCAGCCTCAGCACAGTGTAAGACAACTGGTCCCAACCCGTGTGTACGGTGGGGTGGAGCAGGGCAGGTCCAGGTCCAGGTCCCGGTCCCATGCGCTCGCTTCCCAGCCCTGCGTGAGCAGTGCAGATCTGACCCTTTCGTACCCCCCAAAGGTACGCCAGCGCCGGCTTCCCATCTGTGGACACCACAAAAGGAATGAGGAAGGGATGTCTTTGATGTTCAATACGACCAAAGCTTTGTCATTCCAAAGCCTGTTGGCAGATTAGTTCTGTACTGTTGCTCAAGGGCTGTGGCAACATTTGTTGTTCCTGACAGATTTATGTTTAGATGGCAAGTTACAGATATAGACTTTCAGTGGCAATAAAAAAAAGTCAAGAAGAGAGATGAATTCCTGCTTCTCTCTGCTTCCTTAAGGGAACACAGACAGGCTCTTTCAGCAACTATTTAGTTCCCTTGGGGAGAAGAGATAGATATTTGAGAAGTCTTCCCTATTCATTACAACCAGAAACCCTTGATTTTTTAATAGTTCCCTCTCGTCATAGACACACGCTGATCTGGGCCAGCAGGTGGGAATCATGACGTGAGGGAGTACAGCCGCACCAGCTGTACAGACCAAGGGTACACCAGCCCATCTGTCAGATCTGCAAGGATGCAGACTTCTCCAAGCCGGAGGGCTCCTCCCCAAACAGGAGAGGTGAGATTCACCTGAGGTCTGGGGTAGGACTTGAGGATGCATCAAGTGGCTGGGCACAAGGCAGGACAAGGTGTAAAGATCTCCCTGCTGTGGCGATGGACATGGCTGGTCCCATTTCCCCAGGTGTCTAATCCCTGCCTGGAGACCTGCATTAACATTCCCAGGGAGAAAGGCTGACGCATTTGGTCACCCACTGGTAGACCACTGCCTCAGGAGGCCATCCACCTGTAGGACAACTGGCTGGTACTTCAGTGCTGGATGTCTACAGGGGACCTGCAGATAGACCTCTCAATCCAGCATGACCCAAAGAGAAGATATAGCCAATAAAAGGCTGCATAATCTCTCCCCCGCATCTGCTGTTCTCCACCTCAAAACCTCCACAGTTCCAAACCTGGTGCTTGATTTCTTGCTGATCTTCACTGCAGCTCTGTACTAAGAAAAAAAGCTGGTGCAGCCTCACTCCCTGTGACCAAACCTGTTTTCTGTGCTGCACAGAAAACAAAAAACACAGTTTTTTTGGGACCTGTGCTAACACCTCCATGTGGGAGTGTGCTGGGCTACTTGTGCACCCTAAACTGCTCGGGACAGCTTAAGAGCATGGCTTTACATGAGGCTTCACTGAAGTCCCTAGTCATACACTTGGGTTTCTCACTTTCGAAACTGGAAATTTGACTGCATGGTCAGGTAAAAACCTTTGAAAAATTCACTCTCTTTTGTCATTCTTGAATGTTCATCTTGGAGTCCAGCACAGGAAGACAAACCAGTAATGTCATTCCAATACAAGGGAGCCCAGCCAGCTCCCAAGAAAAGCCCAGCCCAAGGGGATAGACATGAAGCATGTTGACCTTCCGTGCGATGAAGCAGAGGAAGCTGATGCTGGGAAGTGGAGTGAAGAAGATGCCCGGTTGGCAATCAAGCAGCACAAACCTAAGGCAGCTGGGTGATGCAGACTCACAATGACAGGCCTAGGGAAGTATGGCTTTAGGAGAAACCTCTAAGAGATTGCACCGGGGTTTGAACAAGGTATCCAGAAGATGTCTTCCCAATTCCCTTTGAAGTTTATTCATCACCACTGATAAGAGTCATGAACTTATTCATAGCATCTTCACCAGTACCTAGTTTACTTTGCACTATGATGCCCATTTGTCTGTGATCTGAGATTTCACACATGTTGTGAGCACACCAAAGGGATTCAAGGGTGCTGCTGAACGAAACAGATGTTCTACCCACCCCAAGAAGGGGTGCTTTGTCTGAAAGGAGCTAAAACTGTCTCAGGCGCACATTCGCAAGAGGTCAGTCAAGGCTGGAACTTCACTGTGACTGAAGCTGCATGCCATTAAGGAAAGACTGGCAATTACATGAAAACTGGTGGAAGGAAATAAAAACCCAGACAAAGAAATTGGTGAGGAGTGAAAAAGCAAAACAGAAAAGTATCAAAGAAGCTTTGATGCCATGACAGCTACCATATAGCCCACCTTTAGATCTCTGCAGTCAGCCTAGTGTGGGTGAAGAGCTTTCTAGACAGAAGGCAGTAGATAACTGTCTTCTCTGTGCCTGGGACAGCTCAGGCTTTTCATCTTTAGTTACGAGTGAATCAGCACTGGGCAAAGTGACAGAAAAGAAGCCCTCACGAACACGAGCACCTTCTGTCACCTCCCAAGCTAGCATACAAGCTGTCAAGACACATGTGGCTTTCTGGTGTTCCTGGGTCCCAAATCCTCATAAGCAAGGCTGCAGTGACCAGGAAACCTTTGAAAGCTTGCAGGGCTCATGGTTCCTTTTTTTCCCTAGCGGTCTCATACTTCTAGGCTGCTGAAGTTGATTTATTATTCAGTACTATGGCTCCAGATGTGACTTTTAGGAAAGAAATTTCCAGTGTGCATGGCACAAGTCTCCCGATCTGGACAGGAAGAGCAAAGAAAAGCAACTCTCTTGCATACAGAATCTGTCGGCTGTGGCAAAGGCTTCTGGGCAGCTCTTCTTCAGTGGCCAAGGAAATGGCCTGAGGGATATACCTGAAAGTTAAGGCTTGCTAAGGATGAGAGCCATGAGATGGTCTTTGATCATGGCATCCTTCTTCCTGCACACCAGTCAAGAGGTTTTGGCTGACTACCCCAGCAAAACAGAGTCCCTCCTCCTTCTGAAAGCTCTTGGAGGGACTGCACAAGTGGTGGACTATTCCTGCAAACATTACCTTTGGATTTCCCGGCCCACTCACTGGCGGAAACCCAAGAAGTCTCTCCTCAAAGGCCAAGGGAAGTGGACAAAGCTATGCCTGTAGGAACAGTCTTGGGGAAGCACAAGGCTGCACCAACCTCTAGCAAACAGCACCTTGTCCCGTCTCTAGCCTGTCTGGAGAACTCCAAAGACTGCCCTGGCTTAACTCCACCCCTCTGTGCCTAACTAGGTGAAAATTAAAAAAAAATGTCACCTCTGAAAAGTTGCTACTTGCAAATGTCATTGATAAAAATGGTCAGCAAATTTTCTGTCCAGATTCTGTTGTTGCTGGAAAATGTCCAATTCTCTCAGTTTCGACCAATTGCTTAAGATTTCTTTTAACCCATTTGAAAAACACCCACCAACTTTTGCTCTTGGGTACAAGATGAATTACATTTAAATATTTACATGGTAAAAAAAAGTGCAGTAAGATGATCAGCCAAATAAAGCATCTCAAAAAATACAAACCAAAGTGGTTTGAATGACCCACTTCTATGTTGTTTCCAGAGCACTTATTTGTGAAAATTGAGAAACTTTGACCTTGTGCCCTGTATCAGGGCAGAACAGTAATTATTTTTTAATTATTATTTGCTACTATTAATAACGCCATTATCATAATGTTCCTGCTGGAAGTAAAACTTTTTCTGCCCAGCTGTTGATCTAAATCCTGCAAGAGTTGGCACATTTCCTTTGCTCCCTCAGATCTTAATTAAAAGTATGCCAGATTTGGTAGCTCTCATAATGCATCCCATGGTACAGAAGAATGCGAACAAGCAGGTGTTTCAAAATAACGGGATAAGGAGAAGCTGTAGCAGAAGGACACAATGCACTGATATAAGCAAATGGAGAAATGTTTCGAGCATGTTGCTTATTTGTGTGAAGGGCTGAAAAAGAAGACAGTTCTGTCATTGTCCCCTGACCAGTCCCAGATGATCAGGCTCTGGAGACCCACAAAAGGCTGGACTCCACAAAATCACTGATGGGAAGAAAACAAAGCAACCAGAATAAATGCAGAGGCCTTATCCAGAGCAGCTAATCAAGACATGTTTGTAGTAGAGCCCAAACCTCAGGGATACCCACTACTGGGCTCAGTGAAGACAATGACGTGGATCCAACTAAGCTGTGGGAGCTCAGCAGGACCTGCACCGGTGTCTTCACCGAGCCTCGCTGTTGAAGGATCAGCTTCCACACTCTGATGGTTCTCAGGGGTTTGCTGTGGTTATAACGCACATTAGAAAGGGTGCATTGAACACAATGCATAGATAGGCCACTGGAACCTGAAAAGCTACCTGATCTCATGACCCAAGATAAAGAGCATGCAAAACCCAGCCAATGAGCCCTGGCTGGCTCAAGAGACTTGGAACAGGATGTGGAGATTTTCACCCCGAGCTCAGCCCTGTGGGCTCTCCATTTCCAAGGACGTTGCAACACTACCCCACAGAACTGCTCAAGTATCTGTGGCAAAGCGACATCCTTGTGCAACGTGCAACTTGCGGTAACCAAATCGGCAGAGTCACTGTGAGGGATGGCAGAGCTCCTGACACCGCAAGGGAGCTGGGCA
Organism: Apaloderma vittatum; assembly: GCF_000703405.1. NCBI lineage: Eukaryota > Metazoa > Chordata > Aves > Trogoniformes > Trogonidae > Apaloderma > Apaloderma vittatum. Next base: position 132,322 of record NW_009732480.1, on the reverse strand, counting down.
GGCCCTGCTGCACGGAGGACCATGGCCGTACGACATCAGCCCCATGTTTGCTCCTTTGAACGGTTCTCTGGAAAAGCACAGGAGAGCTGGCAATGTGGCTAACCCTTCGGCATGTTCTTTCCCCTTTCCTGGGAAAATCTGCAGGAAACAATATACACAGGAAGGTAAGCAAACGGGCTTCTAGGAAGTGAACATGTAATTTTGTAAACTGCATACATCCGCTAGTTTAAAAATGGCTTGATCTCTTCTCTTTTCTTGTGGTTTTTATTCTCTCCTTGACATTCACGTTTGGTCTGAGGTCCTCCAGGCCTCTGACCTCATCCTCTCACATAATTCAATGCTGTCAGCCCAAACACCAAGAGTCTGTTTATCTGTCAGCATCTGTAAATCCCTTCAGGCAGACTCTTGCAACTGGTCCAATATAATGAAGGAGAGTGTTGCTCTATAAAGCTCTTCAAGTCTTCTGATCCCATGCAACTTAGGAAGATCCTGGCCCAGTGTACCAGCCACGGTGATCACATCAACCACACAAAAGAGTCACGAAGCGTGTTCAAGTGGGCAGAGAAGGACTGTGCAGTGATGAGACTTGACTTTGTTCCTTTGTCTGGCTGGGAAGACCCCAGCTGTAGATAATGTGTGCCAAGACCTAACTGGGAAAAGAGCATTCTTGCTGCGACACACACACCAGCACAACCCCGTGGGGCACAGCACCCAGCAATAAAAGCTTAGAGCAGGCTCAAACTGCTCTAAGTTGTGCCAAGAACCCAACGGGCTCCAGGACTGAGGCAGACACAAGCCCAGAGGCTGTGGCCATCCTGAGTGCTACATTCAGCTGGACACAACAAACCAGTCACTGCTCTTCTGTGTCCTAGCCCAGCTCAAGGCTTTGAGACACCCTTGTGTGCATCCCTTCTGCAGGCACCGGAATTTGCCCTGCTCCAGCTCGCCAGTTCCTTAGTTACGGTGAGAAAATAGTCCAACTTGTAATGCCTCTCTGAGCAAAATGGTTTGGAGAAGGGTTAAGAAATTTTTCCCGTCAAAAAGAGCCCGGGAATTTTTAATTTACTCAGGCTGCTGAGTCAATTCTCTGTGTGTGTGGTTCAGCTGTTTCCTGGATTTATGCTGAAATTTACAGAATATCTGAAAGAGATCATGCTTCTCCCATCTAACCTCCAGGTGGTCTCCTTGCAGAGTCAGGATAACAGCACAGATTATACCACATTCAGGTTTCCTTTGACATTAGCACGTGTAGATTTACTTCAAATCATGGAAGCACAGAATCCCAAAAAGACACAATTTCTGGAGCAGCTCCAAGTCCATTCTGGGCTCTTCCCTGGTGAAGGAAATGCTTTGTCCAAGGTCTAGCTGAAGTGTATTGAAAAGGGATGGAGAAGATGAGTTTACAGGGAAATAGTTTGTTCCCTAGAACTTAAAAGACCAGAAGGAACACATTTCTGAGAAGCCCGTTAAAAAATAATAATAAAAAAGCCAGCTGGCAATTTAGGCAATATCTGTAACAAATCAAGAATGAGACACTTCAGGAGAAGAAATCATTTGAGAATCCAGCTGCTCTTTTTGCTCCAGAGGGCCAGGGATAACATCCACGGGAAGGAGATCCTATGTTTGGGCACAGCCACAAAGAATGAAATCCAGTCCAAGGAAGCTGATTACAGGATGGTGGCAGGTTGTGAACAAGAATACTTTAAAATTCTGATTTCTGATAGCCAGTATTGGAAAAGCTGGCAACATCACATGGGTGCTGGGGTGCTAGAATCTTGGTGAAGGAGGACTGCAAGGTGCCACATGGAGCCAGAAGACCCCCCAGGGTCCTGCTGACTCTAATCAGGATAGCAAGGTGGGAATAGCACACAGACACGTGTTGTTCCTGTCTCAAGATGCTCAAGGAGCTTTTGTTTGATCTCCAAAGCATTTGAAGAGGTTGCGTGCAGGAAAACCTATGAATCTTCTCCATGCTCGTGTCTCAGAGGCATGGTATGGCTGGAGGATGAAGAATGGCTCCAGTGTTAGAAGAGTTCAGAACTACAGGTCAAAGCCTGCACCTTTGTCTCCTCTAGGCTCTTCTCTGAATCTGTATCATTGTGTCTTTCACAAAGCACAGCAGTAGATCTCCTGGCTTGGTGCAACAAGAAAGCTGCAAAACATTTCAGCATTTTGCTAGTTTGCAGACAGACAAATGTTAAGTCCGTTTATCCACCATCAGCCTTCCCCAAGAATCATCCATGCCACTGGGAAAGCCATTTTACGGGGAATACTATGCTCAGTTCAAATGCTCCTGCATCCCTCAATAACTAACTATATGCTTCTGGAGTCCAGAAACTCTAAAATTATCCCACTTCAAAAGTTAGAATTTCTTATCCTCAGTCTATGATTTAACGATAAAAACACCCAAAGAGGATGAACATCCAGATATCTTCTCCAGCAGTAAGATCAGGACCAACTGCCCTGTGTGGAAGGTGGTTGGGTCCCCTGGCTTCCTGTTAACACAGAATTGTCTTTTTCTGGCAGATGAACAGTGACAGTACAGACTCTCAAAGCATGTCTTTGTGGTTAACACTTCGCTGCCCTTCCATACACATCCATTCAGTTCCCATCTGTTTGTAGCAACTGGTGTCCTGGGACTCATCAGAAAAGGAAATAATTTTACTGTCTGCAAGTATGGCATTAAGGCTTTCAAATGCTATGAAAAAATTAGGTCTCTTTCGTATGGCACATACAATCTTAATGGAATCCATCACTGAGCTTCCACTCTGTTCATCAGCTATCATAGCAGCCTGGTTTGAAGGTGGATTGTTTCTCCGCAAGGATGGAATTTGCTTAAAAGAGTCTGTTTGCTGAATACACTTGATAACTACCATGTGTATCTTTCTTTAGAAAAAAATGGAGCCTTACCTGTGTATGGCAGTTCACATAACTCTTGTAATTAGAAACGGATCCAATTTGAAAAGTCTTTATCTGGATTTAAGTTCTTCGCAAAAGAAACAGCCTTGAGATCTATGCTTTTTTGGCACCACGTTACTTACAGACAGAGACATTGATTCATACGCTCCTCCAGGCTTCAAGGCTTGAGCCTTCCCCAGCGTGGAAAAACTGGAACTGCTGGGACTTTCTGGGACTACAGCTAGAACAGTGGCTGTGACTTTGATTCATCGCATGGGGCTTCCCCCATGTTTCCTACTGGGAGAAGGGAGGAGTTGTGCCAAGTGTAATCCAGTTCACAGCCCTCCCAGGAGGGGTGATGGTTCTGCTCAGATGCACACTCCAGCTGAGTGGCAATGGTACGAGGTTGACATCCACAGATGTAAATACCTTTGGCTGTGTGTCTCTACAGGGAGGTCTCTGGGCCATGCAGGGAAAAAAAAGAGTCAGCTGTGGCATTCTCCAAGCTGGGCACCGTGACTCCTGGATCCCCAGGTGAGCTCCAAAGCTGACTTCATCTGCTCAGCAAATGCACACGCAGGGCATCACCTCATGCTCATTCTGCGGGAGCCCAGGGACATGTACAGATCTCACTTGGGTACCTACATCTCAGCACTGGCAATTATACTGTGCTTTTCCTTCACGGTCCCCGTTAGGCTTGGGGGGTGAGCTGTGAGACGTTATTGGGCTTGTTGGCTGTGACAGGTTTGAGCCAGAGGTGAAAAGGTCTCACATCCCATTCCACATCCCTCGGATTATGCAGCCCCACTTTAACCTCTCCAAGAAATTGGATTTTCATGATAACTTAGCATGTTTCCTTGTATTTTTCTTGCAGGTTTTAACATTTGAAGGGGAGAAATAAGCAACCCACAACCTCTCACGAGGCACAGGGTGGTGAACAGCTCTGGGCTAAACCCACTTCTGAGCCCACAAGGTGTGGACAGGAGAGGTAAGAGGCAGGTCTCAGCAAGGGACCCACCTCCAGTGATGAAGGAGGGAGATGGATGCTCCCTGGGGAAACCCCCCAGCTCAGAGGGGAGGATGTATCAGACACAGAGCCTCGACCTAGCTCAGGGAGAGCAAAACAAACCCGACCTTCCCTGAAGCCGCGGAGTAGAAAGCGAAGAAAGGGAAAAGAAACAGTCAGGACAAACATAGTCTTACAGGAAGAGTCAGGAACGGTGAACAGTGGCACTCACACAAAAAAGAAAACCTGAACTCTCAGCTCCCCCCTACCTCCCCTCCTTGTCTCCCTCTCTGAACCTGCACAGCTCAAACTGCACTTGCCAGGAGAATTTCAGAGCTACCCCTCCTCTGGCAGTTGCACAGAGGTCTCCTCTCCCCAGCCAAGTAATTTCCATACTGACACAAGAACTACACTCACTTACTTGCACGACAGCTGATTAATTCCCTCGATGTAGTAGCATACCCCACCATTGACACAATAGGACTTGGCTGTTTCGTTGCATTTTCTAGCATGCCCGGACCAGGAGGAGAGAGTTGTGGTTACTGCAGGGGTAAAACAAAAAAGACACACACACAGAAAAAAGGTTATATTGTTATTTTCTTTGTTAGGCAATTCTGTTTTCTTAGATGATTTTCAACTGCTTCATCTGCCAAAGTAAAAACCCCAGAGCTACAAACCTCAGCCTGTGCCTTTAGACCCACCTTCACCTCTCCAGGTCCTAGGGCTGTGACTTGACCTTTCCTTTCCCAGCAGAAGTGGCCAAGTGAGTGAGGAGCTGAGGACATGCCTTCCCTTGAGCAGCCAGCATGTCAGGACAAGGTCATATTTTTGTCAAGCCATAGGGAAAAGCACCCCTTTCCCACTTCTCCTTGCCCTCCGCTTACATATGCATGCAACCCTGGCAGGCAGGAGGTTAGGAAGAACATGTGTTGTAGAGTCACAGATTCATGGTGGGACGTTGCTGAGGCCTGACTTGCATCATGACCAAGATCCGGAGATGCGGCAGGGGACTTTTCTTTGCTCCACATCTCTGGGAGGAAATAAGTTTTCAGAGTCAGAGGCAAGTACCCTCATTGTCCCCAGAATAGGTCCAGCACAAGCAAGAAGAGCTCTATCTCTCCCTCCCCTATTTCTGAGCGTTTCTCCATCGTGCCCCAATAGAGACGTGCCAAGATATCGAGCAGAAGTTCAGTGGTAGAAATCAGTCAGCCCCTGTCTGTGCTAAGAGGGAGGCAGCCAGCATGACTCAAGTTTCCTGAGATACAGACGCTTTTCCAAACCCAAATTTCTTTCTGGAGAAAAGCTTTTCAGCCATGTAAGGTACAAATAAAACTGACGGCACCCTGCAATGCCTGTCTCTGAATGACTCAGACAAACTTACAGCCCAAAACAGAGAGTCTCTATAGGCAAGATGAAGGCTTCTAGGAAGGCAAAAACCTTTTGTTAGCACAACCGATACAGGTTACAAAAGCAGAAAAGCTCTGGGGAATGCAGATCCATCTTCAAATAACTGAAAGAAGGGCGAGGCTTTCAAATTCATCTGCTTTTTCCAACTAATTACGTAAATCTCATTAAAGATAGTCCCCCTTACTGCCTTGCTTATATAATACAGTTACATCTTTGACAGTGTAGCTACTACCTACTTTCCTTTTATGCTGTACTCAATGCCTCCGAGGAGATACTCTCCTCTGTCCTGTTTCCCAAAGCATGAATGAACCTCATGGAGAGATCAGTGACTTCAGACCAGTCGCTGAAGACTCATTGACACAGGATTCCAAGAAGGCTGGAGCCAGAGCCCCAGGGCAGGAGCTAGTCAGAACCACGGAAGAAGCAGCAGGGCATGCCAGAGCCTGCCCTGGAGGGAGCTGGGACTGCTCCCCAGCCCTTGGGCAGCCCCTGTGCCCACCCCGCCTCCGCAGCAGGCTCCACGGGTGCCTGCCCTCCTGCCTTGGGCTGCAGCCCACATCACCAGAGCCAAGGTCTCCATTCCCATGCTCCAGCTCCAGCCCAGCACTGTGCCAGGCATGTCTGGGCTCTCCCAGGTGAAGGAGGGCTCCCTGGGAAGACTCTCACCTTTGGGTGATGCTCAGCACACGAGCAACCAAACAAGCTTGATCTGGCTTTAAAGACTATCTCCGACTACATGGGCTTCATGCCTCTCTGAACGAGGGGTTTGCTCATCAGGCTGTGTACCAGAGGAGCAGCCCACACTGTTACCTGGACACAGCTAAAAGCCGAGCCAAGCTCACTGTTCGTTTTGCTGGGACCAATGCATTGTCCAGCCCCACTGTCTTCTGTTCCCACAGGGAAGTCAATGCCTTCGACTGCCTGGCAAAGCCAGGGGTGTCCACCAAGCAGAGCTATTTCTACACTTTGCCTTGAATGACCATTGCCCCTGGGATTGTCTTTCCACAGCAATCCAGGGCAGAGCAAGTCTCTCCTAAAGCACTCTGCAAACCAGACATGGCAAATTCTTAAGCAGAGACTGAAAATGCACATGGCCCTGGGACAGCAAATAGCTCCTCCCCTCCCAGCCAGCTGCGAGCCAAATGTGCAGAGCAAGGTACACATGCTAGAGTGTGTGCTTGGGTTTAGAACAGATGATGATTTGACCAAGCCACCAGAGAAGTCCTTGCAAAAGCCCCTCAAATATGAAAACTCCCAAACTTCCATAGAGAAATTCAGCGCTCCCTTCCATTTAAGTTTAATAGGAACTGGAAGCCAAAGCCATTTTAATGGCTTTATTACAAGTATGTATAATTTATACCTTTATGAGACAGTAGCACATTTCTTCTAAGGCTGGCAGAGAGCTGCAGGTTCAGGACACAGGAGCTCTACCTGTGCATGGCAGCACCTGAACTTTCTTTGCAAGGCCTCTCCATTACCTATTGCGTGATCCAGTCACTTAAACCAAGCCTTAACATCAAATGCCATTTTAAAAATGAGCATGAAAGTAAAACCAAGCCTGACAGCACGCAGCTGTGCCCCAAAATCGCAGTCAGAGCTGGGCTGCTTGCAGGTTTCGCTGTGCGTGTGCCTGGGAAGCCGCAGCTTGTGCAGACTGGCAGGAGCTGCCTCCTTCGCTCTGCAGCTCTCTTGGGGCTGGCTGGGCCAGTCTTGTGGAGGTAAAAGCAGCTGCGGAGCAAGCAAGGGCCTGCCAGGGAAGTGTGAAAATTACAGGGGAGCAGGTAAGACCTGTCCCTTCGAACAGTCCCTGAGTGCTGCCTGGCCAGCACACAGCGCGGGAGTTGCTGAAAGGCACTTGCAGGGTGGCCTTAGGTCTGGAGGGCTTGCAGGATTTTACTGAAGTACCTTAAACTGCACAACGAACACGGCTCTCTTACGGCTGCGAGAATGCCATCAGCTTGGGGAGCACTCAAACTTCATGAACCAAAACACTGATGCAAACTGAAAGGCACACGGATGAGGAACAAGCCCAGCCTGCAGGAAGCTGTACCCCCTGCAACCATCAAATGTACCACTTGCAGCAAAACTGTCCATCTGGCAAAGTCTCACATCATAAATCCTACAGGAAAAGATTCCTGAGAAAGCCTTCCCACAGTAATGGAGAAACAGAGAGGAAGAAACAAAAAAAAAAACCCAGAAACCTCCCCACAGAAAACACCTTAGCTAAAAAGATATTCATTCCACCAGAAAAGGTGGACAGGAAGATGCTGTGCTATGTGATGTTATGATACCAGAGTGGGTTACAGTGCTGACCAGCTAGAGATTGCATATTTCATGCCATAGAAACAATTTTGTTCCTTCTAAACATGCAAAAAAGAGACTAACATGGGACATGCATGTTGTGCTCTTCTAGAAAAGAGAGCTGTCAACAGAGCTATCCCTGTCAGAAAACACATGGTTGATGAGCTCTCCTAGAAGCATCTTGTTAACATCATTATCTTTTAAATCCTGTTTTCTGCAAGCATCATGTCTTTTCTCCCAAAGAAGCACAAAGTATTTTAAAACGGAATCACAGAATCATATTACTATGGTTCATTCGTTAACAGCAGAGATGTAGCAAAGGCTACAAGAAGAGGAATTCAGCCCAGCTCCCTGTTGAAAAGAGAGTACAATGAAATACAGGCTACTATAAGCCTATAAGTACTGGTCAAACCGAAGTCTTGTCTGACAGCAGCCGACAGGCACAGCTCAAGATCAGCATGAGCAGGCAACAATAATTTTCTCTGGCCATCTAGGATGAGCAGCTCAGAGACAACCTAAGTCAGCTGCAGTGTCTTTTCAAGTAACAGCCTCTGGTGGATTTCTCTTCCATGAACATATCTAGTTGCTGTTTGAACAAATCTAATCTTGCAGTACCCACAATATTTGTGACAAGAGCTCTAGTGTTACGTACATAGAGTCCAAAGACATATCTGCATTTACTTCCTTCAAACCTGCCCCTTCCTGGCTCTTTTATTAGGAAGGATAGTGGCCATCCCACTCATTTCCCCTGTGCTACCCGTGGCTTTACAGGCACAGCCAGCATCTCCTCCCATAGCTGGAAAGCAATGATCTCTTCAGTAGCTTCTTATACATTGCTGCAGTTTTTTTATTGTGCCATCTCCAGTTCTGTTTTTCCCTTTCACAGGCTCACAGAATGCCAGGGGTTGGAAGGGAGCTCAAAAGCTCATCTAGTCCAGCCCCCCTGCCAGAGCAGGATCACCTACAGTAGGTCACACAGGAACGCGTCCAGGTGGGTTTTGAATGTCTCCAGAGAAGGAGACTCCACACCCTCCCTGGGCAGCCTGTGCCGGGGCTCTGTCACCCTCACCGTGAAAAAGTTTTTTCTTATGTTTTTGTGGAACCTCCTATGTTCCAACATGCACCTGTCGCCCCTTGTCCTATCATTGGATGTCACTGAGAAGAGCCTGGCTCCATCCTCCTGACATTCCCTCTCGACATATTTATAAACACTAATGAGGTCACCCCTCAGCCTCTTCTTCTCCAAGCTAAAGAGCCCCAGCTCCTTCAAGCCTTTCTGACTGACGCGTAACATCAGTCATGACCAACTGCCTCCCCAAGTACTTCAATGACTTAAGACCAGGAAACAGTGAGCATGCATGGGGCAAACTACAGAATAAATGGTGAAATTAGACCAGTGGGAATAGTCGGTCCCCCTGAGATGGAGGCCTCTGCAAACACACAGGCAAAGTGGTCACAAAGCTCCTGCATAAGGTGGATGAAGGTCAGGAGCAGCTCACTCACCAGCAAGTCCAGCTGGTCTCACTCCCAGGGCTGAGAACCAAAAATGAAGGGAACAAGGAGGTGAGGATGGGGAAAAGAGAGCTGCCCCTTGATGGATTCAATCACAATCATCTGAAGCCATGTTTTATTGCTGCTGTCCCAGTCAGCAAGGACAGTGTAGAATAAACATGTGAGAGATTCAGAGCACTGTAGCCATTCTGAGCATCTGTCTGCCACAGCGCACCTCGGTTACTGAGGAGTAACATCAATGGCAAGGTAACAGAGAGCAGAGCCACGGGCAGTGACATTGCCATGTGGACTTCCCTTCACACAACCCATCTACGCACAAAAGCCATTAATGATTGTGCAGGGACTCTTACACAACTCCAACCATGAACGTCATTTAACCTTTGCAGAGAGCGCACCAGCCTGTTCTCAGAAATCTGGTGAAATACTCCCCTGCAAAGAGTTAATTAATGTAGCCTGGACTATAAATTATAGTTAATTTTTCACAAACTACAGCTACTGTCGAGGAGAGCAGAGAGACAGTGATAGTTTCACTGCTCCTTTTTTTTATAAATAACTTTGACTGGTGGGTTCATAGAGTACAGACAATTTATTCTCTCAATATTTAGACATTCGGTTAGACAGATGAACTCAGCTGGTTGGAAAGTGTATACAAATTGCCTGCTCTGTATATGCCTCATGTTCTTACTGATAAAACACAGAATTGCTGAGGTTCCTCTCTCAACTGAGTTCATCCAACTGCTTGTCAGAAGAACATGGATGAGAAGGTGTCCGGCCAAGTTATTCCTTAGTTTTAGAACCGTAATCCTGGCACAAGCCACACTAAATCCATGATTTACGCTAATTAATACACTGAGTGCCTGTTGATCCTAACCATTCTTTCTGTGGCAGATTTCTGTATGTCTGGTCCGACACCCTCTTCTAAACCTGAACAGAGGCTGGATGCTCACTGCCGCTATCTGTACCTAAAATCAGAAGGACTTGTGCAGACTGGGGCTTGCCTGGCAACAGACTGGGGATGGACTAGAGCTCATAAAAGTTCTCCTCCTGTGTGTTTATTCAGTTGGAAACGACCCAATATTTACCCCTCTATTTTACTGAAATAGATCCTGCTGGAATTACGTTTCCAGTTCCTGAGGGGATCACAAGGATCAAGAGCTGCAGACTAGAAGTTCATCCCAAAACACAAATGCCAGGCTGCAGGACCCTTGTCTCAGATATTGCTGATCAAATCAACACAGGCAGCACTCCCTATGGCTTCCAGTCGTGCTGTTCAAGTGTTTCAGTGAGGAGCAAGTTTAAAGGTTTCTGACTGCCAAGGAACTGCCTGTTTCCGTACGACAGGTAGTTATTAGAGGGGCAAAGTCTTGTGCTATTACAAAGATTCTAGTTGCTCCTCCAGGTTGATCTCTCCAGCTTTATGAAGGAGCCCTTCCTATGCTTTTCTCTACCACGAGGGTCCCAGAATGCACGTGCTAGCACAGCAGCATTTTTATTTTCCCAAATCCCCATAATCAATTGTAAAAGCAGCAACATGATACTTCAATGAGGGGATTTGTTCAGCAACTTAAAATGACTTTTGCAGGGCCAGTGCCAGCATGAATGCTTTGCAGCTGAAGCCCAAGAAGTGAAGCAACATGCCAGGATCACATGATGGTGTCAGGCAAAGCAGACCTCCCGGTACGCCACCTCCTTCTCTGAACACCGGGCTTACAGCCCCAGTTCTTCCAGGGGACACCAGCCTCCATCCTACGCTTCACTCCATTCTGCCCATCTTTGCCTTTTAGCATCGCAATGAGCCTGCCTTTACATTGCATCTACAAGCAGAGTAGTAGATGGGATGGCTATTTAAAAAATACACAGCTCTTTCTGCAGACTGACAGTCAGATCTCCAACACACACACCTCAAGGTACCATGCCTGCACGCGTGCAGGCTCCTCTCAATTATCAACCACACCTTCAGTTGTGGGTTTTAAATTATCTCAGCAAAGGCCACGCCATGAACTATTTTTAGTCCAGTGTTGTAAACTAGTCTGTCTGCATGGCCCTTGGAGGACAGACTTCTGTCTGTTCTACTTGTGCTCTGGGCTGTCTGGACACGCTTTGACTCCAAACCAGCAGCACGAGGCTCATATTTGTAGCATCACTGGCTGCAGGAGAGCACAGTGCCTTCAGACTGGAATGACCAGAGGCTGACCAGTCAATTAACTTGCAGGTCTGCCATGGTCACCCAGTCAAGGCTGGGCTAAGCATTGGGGAAGGTATCAAATGGGCGAGAGCCTGAATGAGTCTATATCAATCAGTCTAAAAACTTAACACAATGGTATCACCAAGATCACAGCTATGAAATCTGCAGACCCAAACTGCAGAGTTAAAAGTTAATTGGAGAAAGAAGGGCTGTTTCACCTACCCTCCCAGAGGGATCTCCAAAGGGACTACAGGGAGGGCTTGTGATCTCTGGCAGTTGAAACAAAGGCCCCCAAAATCAATCCAGAGAGCCTAGCTATCATTCAGGTGCCTCACATTATCCTCAATTTCCTAGCACAACTCAGCACTGCCTCTTCTGCTCTTTCCCCTCTTCCACCTGATCCCAAACCTCTCTTTGCTGCAGAGCACCCACAGAGTGAGGTTAGGCAGCCCAGCCAGCGCTGCTCGCCTACACAGGCTGGTGAAGGCACTCAAGCAGATCAGACAGATAGTGACACAGATAAAGGACATGAGCAGAGCCCATCAGAGCAGCTGCAATGATCCACATGTTGGTTTAGAACATCTGCCCATCACTGGTGGATCCTCTCGTATCCTGATGGTATCCAAACCGTGCTTCCTCCACCAGCCTGGGTTCTCTTATTACTCTCAAGACCTTATCTGTTTGTTGAAGCCAAGGAAATAAACTAGAGAAGAATTCAACAGCAGGAAACAAGCAAAAGGAATTACCTGATCTTTTCAGAAATTTCAAACATTATCCTAACTTTTAAAAATGAAACTTTTTGTAAGGTCTTGGTATCTTTCTCCTGCATAAACCTTCCATCTCGGAATGCTCTACAGATTGCTCTAAACTTTCTTCTATTTTTCCTTCTATCAGAATGTTTCTAAACTTTGACAATGATGCCTCTTCTGTTTACCAAGCAGGTCCGTGACCACAGACTCCCGAATCCCGTTTAGCTGCTTCAAGTTGTGCAGTGACAGGATCACATTACCATTTTGAGTTCTCTGGATGTTGAACTGAGCATAAAGGACCTTTCTCTCTGCATCAGGGCACATGATCAAGTTACTCCATGCCTGCAAGTTCCTGCCTGTGAGCTGAACCACTGTGACCACCGAACTGCACAGTCTTAGCCTCTGATAAACACAAGACAATGTGTCTTATTTAACAATAAGTTAAACAAGTTGCTACTGCAACTATCTCATGCTTACTGGGCTCAGTAGAAAGACTTTATAATAGAGGCAGTAGGTATTTCTTCTCTTCTGAGCCTCAGTGCTTTCTGAAGAAAGCACCTGCAGGGCCACTCCAGTCTGACAACGCTCAAAGGCATACCCTCAGAGGAAGGTGTAAAGACTGCGGTACCATGTCAGATTATTCAGAATCATGGAAATACTTCCCCAGACACCAGATTTCCTTTCTGAATCCGGCCCTCAGAGTCTAGCGTGACCACACAGGTCAAAGCTGGTGTTAAGAGCAATGGGAATACAGGGGGTGAGGAACATGGAGTTGCACGGAGAGATGGGGCTTTACCCCCTTGTCCATGGGCACTGGCTGGCCTATGGAGAGAACACAGCGACCTTCCCGAGGTGTAGGGTCTAACACCCTTGCCCAGCCCACCTGGTAAGCTGCCTGCCTTGCACTAGGGTCCAAACAGAAATGACCAAGCTGCCTGTGTGAGGCAATCTCTCCTTTCCCAGGCAACTGCAGTCAGCATCAAGTTTGCACGGCCTGTTACCTACACAGTCTTTAAAAACCAGTGGATCACTTACAACTGTTAGATGAAACGATGAGAGATGGGACAACCTACAGGTGCCAGACAAGCTTTTGAATACGGATATTTAAAAGAAATGCAAGAATTTTACAAGAATGAGGTACTTGTCAGCTTTCCAGATCATCACACCTCACAATATCTTCATTACCTCCCCATATGTTACACACATGTGCAATTCTATGATAGATCATCAGTAACCATAGAAGTCAGGGGGACTACATGTAACTTAGATAACAACTGAGAGAGACCATAAAAAAGGAATGTGAAAGAAAAAGACAATTACAACTTTAACTCTGGAGACTTTACCATCTCTTCACACCACTAAGAACAAAACAGATAGTCAGGGATGATGTTCCCATAGAGGAAAGTTTCTCCTTTCAAAAGGAGAAACTCCTGCACAAGCCACATGGCGTTTTGCCAGTTTCCTTTCTATTGCTGAAATTTGGCTTTTAGCAAAAGCAGCGTATATCTAATGTGATGCAAATGCGTAGCGTGGATCTACGCTGGAGAACACAAAGGAAAAATCCTGGGGAAGAATGGCACGATCATTGGATTTAATGGTGCTGCATCTCAGCTTGATGTTCCTAGTGCAGTGGAAGGCTAAGCACAACACAAGAGCAAATTTTAAGCAAATTTCTAATCAGAAAAGCTTTTAAAGGATACCTGCCCAGTCCCTGCTGGGGCTGCAATCAGATTTCCCTTAAAATCATCAAAAGCTGAGCCTTCCAAGCAGGAAACATCCCCATAAAATCTGCAAAGCGGAATTATCAACAGAGAGGCTGTGCTGCCAGTTCTGGGCGTGAGCAGTTGGGATGGAAATACGGCAGAGATCACAAAATAACCACCCGGTCCTCGGCTCTGCGGCTGCCTGCTCCTGCGGACGGGGTCCGGCTGGGCTGCCCAGCATGCTGGCACTGCCTCGGGGGCACAGGGTCCCATGGCAGGGAGAGTTTCTCCCACCCAGAAATTATGCCCCCACTCAAAAGAGCTGAGCTGATGGCCAAGCATTCAGCTTCGAGACCTGTGCTGGTACACGTGCTTTGGGTTTTATTTTTGCACGCCTGTTTTCTACTGTGTTTGTGGTGACTGAATGAGGGGGAATGCTAAAAAGCACTTTCAGCCCATTAAATCAAATTAAATATTTCAGAAAATCTGTTCTGGAGACTCAAGGAAAAATGGGATGGCAAGGCACAAATCTATTTTCCGCAATTTTCTTATGATTTACGCTTAGAAGACTCACATATTTTTTCTTTTATTTCCTATAGCCTCTTTTGGCTTTCTCATCTATTGTCAAAAGAAACCAAAAACAACCCCCTCAAAAAATCCCACTAAATTGAAGGCTGTAACAAGCACATCTTAAAAGTATCAATAACGCTGAGTACTGAAAGAGCTGGGAATGCTTAAAATTCAGCTGCAATTTTAAGTAGCATGTTCATCCAAATTACCGCTGCAATACCTATCAACCTCTTCCTCTCTAAGACAGACACCAGCAATATCAATTATATTTTTTGAAAGATCTAGGGAGAGATCAGTGGCTTTGGGAGAAATCAAAGAGAAGTAGCGATTAAAGAAGACTCCCAGGGGCAATAAAGTATTTATGCAAAATGTCTCATGAAAACAAAACAAATAAGGGGAAGGAAGCTATATAGGGGGAACAGGGGCAGAGGTACTTACACTCTTCTTCCATAACAACTATTTTAGTTTCTGAGGCTGGAAAGACTTGTGGTGCTTTCGTTGTTCCTGGGGAAATTAAGGTAAGAAAGTAGTGAACAAAATATCTCTTTTGAGCGGAGAAGAGCGGGCTTAGCTACTGCGGGGAGGAGGACAAGAGCAGGTGCTGCTGGGTGGCACGGGCTGGGGTGGCTGTCAACGTGTTAGTACTGGTTAGAGGATGCTCAGGTGGGTAACTGGGTAACCAAGGTGGATAAAGGAGTGTCCCAGCAGGGCACACCAGTCCCCTCGCTGTAAAGAGCCTCTTGCCATTAGGATCTCTGTGGTGATAGAAAGGCAGAAATGGCTCAGGATTCACCCAGCAGGTGACAAGCGGAACTGTTTCCGCAGCCCTGATGGCCACGAGAGTGCAAAGACGGGATCGCAGAACGCGACAGTGAGAGGTGTGGAGTTTAAGAAAAGGTGAGGTCATCTGAAGAGCCTCCATCCCCCAAGTATCTGCAGTTCCACAGCACAAAGTCACGCTCGTACGAGAGATGGAGGAACGTGAAACAGATGAAGGCTGTGGCCCAAAGCTATATAGGAGTCAAGCGTGCGTAGCGATTCCCTCTTTATAAAGAGGATACTGGAGAAGTCCAGCATCCACAGTCACCAGCTCTACTCAAGCCTGCTGACAGCAACAGCCACTTCTGGACCAAAGCTCCTCACCACCCTCCAGATGCACCATGGAGAAAGCACCAGGAGCCTATGCTGTGCCTGCAGCATCCTGTCAGAGGCAGGGGGTGAGACCACCATGAAAAGGTAAAAGCAGAAAGATTTATTTTTTTTTAAAGTTTGATTTTTTTCCAAAAAGGGGAGTAGGGTGTCAGCTAAGCAGGTGCCCAGAAATTTTCCAAGAAAAAAAAAAAAAAAAGAGCCTGGAACAGCCACATGTCAGCTATGCCCTCATACTCATGTGATACTTATATTAGACTACTCAATAAAGAGAACTTGGAAATGGGACAGTTTTCTAAGGAAGCACCTAATTTTCCTCAAAGTAATAAAAACCTGAAAGTAGCACCAAAGCACAACATGTTTGGGCTAAGCCCAGAAGCATTTCCTCAGAAACTGACACCCTTCCAAAGCTTTTTCAAGGTAAAAGCATTTATTTTTCAGCTGGACATTTTGTGGAAATACCAGAAATGCAGAGGAGAGATGAGGTGATGAGTTTGGCCAATGGGCACTCTTTAAGTGACAAGGGGTTGCTGCACTGCAGCCACTCTCTTTCTAAAGAAACCTCCCCTTCAGTGTGGTGTTTTCAGGGGTTTGCAACAGATCTCTTTCGAAAATGTCATAAACCAAAAAGTGGTAGTGGAGTAGAGCAAAGAGTACTTTGCAATGGCAAAGCTGCCTCAACAGGCTGAGAAATTTTCACCAGCACAGACTGAATCTCAGACCTTCACATCCACAGCATTGAAGGTCTCGTGTGAGCAACTTCTCTGCCAGCTGGGACTCAAATTAAGAGGGCTCAGGAGCCTCCGTTTCTGGCCTCTGCACCCCTGGAGGGGAACAGCATGTTGGGCTGAGGATACCTCACTCCTCCACGATGCTCATCTCAAGCTTCAACAGCTCAGCCCACCTCTTGCAATGTCACCTCCCTACAGGGGCACCCAGAGATGTCCCCAGACCTCGTGTCTCTGTATCACAAGATCTGCCGTGAGCTCAGGACTTTTTCCCAGCCCTGGATTCACCCGCCTGTATCGCAGCAACATTACAGGACCTCCAACAAGTGTCAGGTCAGAAAGTGTGCTTCCAGCGGACTGACCCAGAGCATCAGTCCCAGCCAGCCTGCCCAGGACAAGCAGATGCACCAGGTTCCCAGGGACCAGCAAAGAAGCAGAATATAAAGTACCAGAACATATAGAAACAGCAATAGCTGGAGTAATATTCTGGGAAAGAGGGGAAGGCTCCAAGAGGAGGCCAGTTCACACGTCTGCTCTGATTAATTGTTACAAACTGCTAGAACTTCACAGAGCTCTGTGTTGAGATGTAGCCACAATAGGATCAGTGCTAAGGAGCCTCAGGAAGAATGCAGGCAGGGACAGAAGACAGCACACACGTGGGTTCAGAGACAAGCAGATACCCTGAGGAGTTTTCTACTGACAGACATCACAGAAGAAGGGAGCTTGCAAAAGTGAGGAAGGCTGTCATAGTCCCAGGAAGACCCAGCAGTAAGTAGAGACGGAAACTCCAAGATAGCAAGTGCCCAGGCATGGGTGAAGGCTGCTCAGCTCTGGGTGGCTCCAAGCAGGAAGGGAAAAAGGGGTGCAAAACGGATGACAGAGCTGCAAAATCCTACAGCAATTGCCTCTGCCTTGCTTAGCTTTGCAAGGGACTACAACTAGCATTCCACCGCTGTCCTGCCAGGTGACCTGCAATAGCAGCAGCCAGCTGTGCGTGCAGTGGGGAGCGGCAAGCCAAGGCAGATGTGCGAAGCAGCTCAGAGAACGGATTAATGAAGCGCTGCCACAGCAGGGCACAGCAGGGAATCTGGATCTGCAGCACCTTGCAGCCTGCCACTCCCACTAAGAGAAGGTACAGGCTAGATCTCTGGGTCTCTTTGGTGGCTTTTCAGGTCTACACACATTTTGGGGCAACCAAGGTGTGACCTCATATGCCCCTGTGACCTGAGTGAGAGCAAACCCCTGTCCTTGCCAGGCAGCACGTTGTCCTGTGGAGGAAGAGACAAACCCTGACAAGTGCTGCCGTCACCCGTGTGTGTGGGAAGGGGATGTTTGACGTTGTAAGAGGCCAATGGGCATTGTCCTGGTGCAGGCTCAGAGCCATGCAGCAGGCACTGCTCAGTCAGGCTCTTCCTCTTGCTAGGGACTGTGAAGGGCGAGTGGAGGAGGCAGGCACGGCTCCGATGACAGGCACCTGCTGCCCGTGCATGTTGCACATGCAGCTCCCAGTCAAAACAGGGATATTTTACATTGCAGTGGGGCAGCTGAACCATAAGTCAGAAAAAAAGGAGTGGCACTGCCTCAGTTAGCTTACCCTGGACACCTTCCCCATCGCAACTGGAAAGAAACATGGCAGAGCAGCAGGGCTAACCTCATAGATGTGAAGCACGAAAGCACGGAGGTCTGAGCATGCATGGCCTTTCTCCAGACTTTGCAAGCACTGGGTTTTTACAGACAGAGTAACTGAAGGGGAGGCTAAGTGGTATTGCAGCTTCACAGAATAAAAGACTCGGGACCACAAACACTGCTGAGGCAGGGGTTAATAGAGAAAATAATGCCAGGAAGCAGCAGGAGAAAGCTACCTTCCTTCACATTTGTCCAATGCTAATAAGAGCATTAGTCAACAGAGAAACCAGATCAGAGCAAAGGGCTGCAGAGCCCGGAGCCTGGGCTCCCACAGTGGCATTCCCATTGTGAATGGCAGGAGGAAGAGCTTAGAAGCAGAGCTTGTACAGAGTCATCCCTTCCCCAGTCACACCCTCCCGGCTTCTGGCAACCAATGCAGAGACTTTCTGAGCTGCAGGGTACACCCAAACCATCATGTTAGGCAATATAATTATTATGACCAAGATAATAATAAAACCACCTAACCTCAGACTCCATCCGCTGAGCTCTAAGAGATGGAGCACACATTCTAGGATGAAAACCAGAAGCAACTTCACTCATCACAAAACTATGGTTTAATTACTTGTCTTCTGGTGAGTTTTGCTTCTCAGAAATTCTTAAAAAAAATAAAACATCAAGCCCACCAGCTTTCTTTCCTCCTTAGTCCTTTAACAAAAAATGCATAGACTGTAAGTTTATTTAAAATGTAAATTAATCACATTGCCAGTGACAGATAACAAAGATAAACATTTATGCTAAGCTGTATTTTTCTTATCTCCCAAGATTATTTTACTCGATATCCTGAAAGCATGAAACAAAATACAAGACAGATCACGTGCAGAACCTCCCACTTCCTGCTTGACTGGCAGACAGCTCAAGACATTTGCTGGCTTCTTCACTTACCACTTTTCACATTCAGGCTTTTTCCCTAAAACGTTCTCCGCTTCGCAGCTGTACTCCCCAGCATCTTCCAGCTTCACCTTGTTGAACTGCAGTCTGGAAATCTTTCTGTTGAAAAGTACAGCAGACATTTCTTACTCGATTGCTAACCGTCCTCAAGAATTGATAACCATTCCTGGCCCTGATATGCTGCCTGCTCACCCTGTCTTGAGAGGATGGGCTGCCTGACCTCACTCAACCTTGCCCAGGATTCAGGTGAGCCCATTCCCAGGAATCACAGCCAGCGTGATTTCCTAAAGGAACATCTCCCTCTGAACACGCTGCTTTTAGTGTATGGCCATGGCTTGGCCTGATACGTGTTCTCAGCATCACAGAAAGTCTTGCAAAGGCGTGAGCCCAGGAATCCCAGCATCCCAGCACACAGACTTTCCGCACCAGAGAAAAGTCACTTTACTGACGGGGAGCGAGATATGTGTTCTGCACCTTTCTCAGCAAGGAGGCCGAGCAGCCCAGTGCTTCACCAGCTGCGTTCAGCAGTGCTGCACAGTCAAGAGCAAACACCTGCGGGGTCAGAGGGGACTCATCCCTTTCCAGCCTGTAGACCAAAACTCTCTGGTTTGACCTAGTCAGGTATCATGTAGCCTTATCCATGCCAACAAACAGAGCAAGTGCTTTGCCTCCCCCAGATACACACACTCCCCAAGTACTACAAACATGTGGAGCTGAACTGCACGCCATCGCCTTATCAGCCAGAAGTGCCTAGAAAGAGCAGAAGAGGTGCACGTGATGACTTCCCGTGTCACCCAACAACCATGGGAGAGGCAGCAGCTCCGCGGCAGCGATCCACGGTGCTACGGTGAAGACGAGCATCGCCTTTCCCGCCGGCTATGACTGATGTCTCGTTCTCTGGGATGTCTCTTTGACTAACAAGCAAAACCTGTTGTTGCCTAGTTTAACAGCTATAGGAGCCTTCAACACGTGCTGAACAGCACTCATGACAGCACAGCAGAACCCTCCCATTAGGCCCTCTGTTTTAATACATTTCCTTCCATTTTAGCCATCTGATCAAAAACCACCTGTGTACTCTTCCCATGTGAACATCTCCCTGTTTTATACCCTTTTATCTCAGGTCTGTGTTACACAGCCACTTTATTTGGAGACTCGGTAATACTGCCAGCTTTAGAAAAAGATCCCAGTTGCCTACGTCGCTTAAGGCAAATATAATTCCTTTTATGTGGAAAATAATCATTAGCTTTTGGACATATTTGCAATATTACATTGTGTCATCTGAGAAGGACTTTTCTTTGGGCTGTGCAAATCATCGTCCATAGGAAGTCCTTCACAGAAGCTCACTGGCCTCTTTTTAACACCCTGACATGCTGTTCTACTGGGAGGCACAGCACAAGGACACAGCATGAACATCTCACTAGCTATATTAGTAAATTAAAAGCACTTGGAGACAGCTTGGTACAGCTCCCAGGACAGAGGCGCTGCCCTGTTTTACAGGATGCGGTCAAGTGTTCAATTGCACGAGTTCAGACCCCATGCGGAGCAGTTTTTAAATGAATGTCGACAGTGTGCAAAGATCTCTCGAATCTTTCTAATCCTAGGTCTCCCCTCATCCACTGTGCAAAGCCAATGATTTGGGCACACACGCTCCAATGCGGGTGCCTAAACACGCAGTCTGGTTCAGAGTGATGCAAAGCCGCCTGAACTGCCAGTGCTCTGTGCTTCTCTGAACCTTCTCAAGGCTCTCAGAGCAACCTGTGACAGTCCTTGGCATCATGGTCCTTGCTGCTGCAATCTTAGGAGTCAAGCAACACCAAGGAGACAACAAAGCACTTAAAGTCCTCCAGGACCTGTTGCTGCCTGGTTCTGCATGTTGCTGGGGAGGTGTGATGGGCACCTGGTGAAGGGGATTGGTTCTGTTGTGCTGTAGCACCTGGTCCGGGACCGCGTTCCTCCCTCCCTCCACAGAGGCAGGTGCAGGAACACTCAACAAAGGGGTGAGGTGGGCTCCTGCTACTACTGCACGCAGCTCCGAGACTTCACCCGGCACTGCCCAGCCCTTACTTTCTCTCAGCTGTCTCAACCCTCACTGACAGAACACACCGTTTGTTTAACAAGCCCTCCGACACAACAGGCTTGTAGCTATTGCTGCAGCACAGAGCGAAAGCAGCAACACATACATGTTGAAAGCAGCTTGGAAAAGCCAGGCTTTAACTCTATGTCCTGCAGAAAACATCACCCTCACGCACCAGTCAGTGGAGGCTATCTGCCAGGGCAGAGCTGAATGAACACGTCGCCTTCAGCTGCTCGAGGACAGATCCTCTAATGATAACTGGCCCTGCTGCACTCTCATATGCACAGCATGTCTCACCATGTGTAGTAACCAGAAAAATCCACAACAGCATTAGAATATCACCTATGTACGTGATCTTTTACAGGGAAATGGTTTTAAGTCCCAAAGATACAAATTAGTAAGTTATTAGTGACACAAAAGGCTAATGAAAGGGGGCAAATTCGACAGATTCGTCTCCAAGAACAGGATGAGAGACATTTGGTCTCTTACCTGGAACTGGAGAGGAGCGTGTGCAGAATAAAAAGCAACGATGGCATTTGCAGTGTGTCAGCATCAAGGTGAACCCAAAGAGGATTATTTTGTTTTAATAGACAACTGTCAAAAGAACTTATTTTTCATCAGAGTTTGTTGGAATTATCCTGGATTTTAAGATCCCCTCAAAAAATCAAGAACTTTTTCTGCTTTTCGTACCCCACACTAATGCTATAACTACTCTTGGTCTCCACACTGTGATTCTTAATGTCATGTAACAGATTTAGGGGACAGAGAGGAAGGGTGCAGTCAAAGATCAGTTTTAAAGTGGAAACTAGCCATAGCAGAGAGAATTTCCCTATTCCAGGAAGCACTGAAACAGCCAGAGAAATACCTTGGTTGACAGCGTTATTCACATGCCTTTTAATTCACATGGATAATGCCTGTGCATTAGAAGAATTGAAATGAAGGAGGTAAAAGAGACTAGACCTCGCTTGATCTGTATGTGGCAGAGACAACCAGTGTGCCTCTATTTTAAAACGTCCAAGTGCTGATAAAATATCTCAAAATTACCCTGGAAATTCTTTTTTTTCAAGTACCTGACAGCAGGTACTTTGTTCCCTTGAGGGCTGAAATGCCTCCTTTTTTTCCCAGAAGGAGCAAGGAGTTGCAGACAAGGAATCATGTTGTGCACAGGAGCTTTGCAGCAAGTTGCCTGCTGTTGTTGCGGGCAGCGTGTCTCCTGGGGACATCAGTCCCTGGGAACACCAGTCCCTGAGAAAGCCCCACCGGGTGCCTTCACAAGGGTGCCCGGCTGCCAGACGGTGCCGTTCTTCTAGAGGAAGGCGCTGCCCCAGGCTGTTTGTTCAGTGAAAGGGCCAGGGTCACTGACAGATCCCATCATTTCACTGCAGTGCCACTCCGCTGACATTTCTTTACTCCAGGGGAAAAACTGCCTCATTGTCTTTCCTGACCCTCAGCACATATGACTTAGCCACACACTAATTATCTCCTGTAGTGCCAGTGGAGGGATAAGCCGTGGGGAATATGTTGTCTGCAAGCTCTGGGGGACAGGATTCACAAGGAGACCTTCAGCCTGGCCAGAAGAAGATCCCCTAAAATACCTTTGTGGCCAAGAGAAGAGAGTCCCCAAGAGGGCAGTTTGGAGCGATGAGTGAATCACCCTTTGCAGTGCCAATCTCCAGACTACAATGGGAAACAAGGAGATCAGCCCTTGGCCGGGACCTACACAAAGATCCCAGCAAATTCTGGCCGGGAAGGGTGGCCTCATCTGCTGTAATTTAGACATCTCAGAGTTAGACATCTAAATATGAGCTCGGGCCCTGAGGCCTCCAGTACAGTCAGAGGAAGAGAAACAGGCACTTCATCTCAGCCAAGGAGGAACTTTTCATGACAGGAATCATGTTTCCACCAGCACTTTGGTCAAGCTTGACCTACTGCTTTACCTACTGCCAAGTGAAAATGGCACCGTCTTCCCAGGTAATCTCCTTGCAAAGCCATTCATCTCTGAAACATGTGAGCAGGAGAGCAGCTGCCACAAGCTCTCCCAGACACCTATGATTCACTGAGGACTCAGTATCCCCCATGTGAGTTCAGCCACTTCTGCATCACTCAGGACAAAAATAGCTCTAGGATTACTACTGTTGTAGTGGTTTATTAGTCCTCTAAAAACAGGGTAGCTAACATGTAAGTAATAAAGAAGTCAAGGAAGCAGCTGATGAGGAGAATTTGAAGACTACACCATATGTAGCCTCTAAATTGTCAATGAAAAAGCTGCACATAGTAAACACACCAGAGATCCTAGGAAAAGGAAATTCCCAAACATAACCCTTGCAGAGGACACGCTGAATACACCACTGTGGTTACCTATTAACTCCATTCCTCTCTGTTTGCACAGAGAGCCGGTGGCAGGAAGCACACTGATACTGCAGAGAGCAGAAAGGCCAGCAATTGCGGTAACGCACACCGCTTACACTCCTGCCAGAGATTTAACCGGTGCTTATGTGCTGTCCTGGCACTCTGCACGGTGCTGCGTTTGTCCTGGGAGAAAGCAGGCTAATGACTGGCAAGAAGATTCAGAATACCCAGTTCTTCAGCTTACAGTCAAGACTGTAAAAACATCAGGCAGACCCACTGGCTGGAGCAGGGGCTCTCTGTGCCCTGGCCCCAAAGAACACAAACATCTTCCCCAGCACTCAGCGGGAGAAAATCATGTAGAAGAAATCGCTGCAATGCAAAGCAGAGTGGGGATGGCCACGACAAAGCACCTCTGTCCAGCAGAGCAGACGTGGCAGCTGGGAGCATCCTCTCCCTTGCACAGCCAAATGGAAATGAGTCCAATCTCTTCCCAAGATACAGAGCAGCACAACAGAGCCGGGCAAGCCAGCTGCCTGATAAAAAGAAGTGGCCCTATGCTGGCTGCTGTGCACTCTAGGGCATGGTCTGTTTAGCTCAGGATTAG
Source organism: Apaloderma vittatum (assembly GCF_000703405.1). Taxonomy (NCBI): domain Eukaryota; kingdom Metazoa; phylum Chordata; class Aves; order Trogoniformes; family Trogonidae; genus Apaloderma; species Apaloderma vittatum. The sequence continues at coordinate 108,513 of NW_009732480.1, read as the reverse complement.
CTGAAAAAACAGCAAACAGGAAAAGGGGGAAAAATGTCCTCAAGCAAAGCAGTCAAATAAAAGGAGAGGAATGTCCTGACTTTTGGGCTCAGCCATCATTCTTTCTGCAGTGGGCAAAATCTTCCTTCCTCCTCCCCTCGCACCATCATTTTCCCCGTTCAGCGTTTGACCTGCCAGGATTGTGGGAGAAGCAGGCATGGGAGACAGGACCAACCATTCCCTGACCCCCTCTGCCTGCTCTCTTCTACCCCTGCTCCCCATCATTAAAGTGCTGTTCTAACCTGAATAGCAGATTTGCCCCTTCTCTGCTCAGCAGTGCTCTTGCCTCTCTGCACCCAGGCGGGGGACAGGCTGATTTTAAAAGGAAGACTCAGCAAGTGCTCCCTCTGCAGAGGTTACACTGACACTGGTGTCAGAGTGAGAGCCGGAGTCCCCTTCTGGGTTGCGCTGTGTCAACAAAATGGGAGAAGATCAATGGGTACACTCCAAAGAGCAGGGTCACTTGTGCAACCCCCCTCCATCCTCAAATTCAGCCTGGGGCCAAATTGCCACAGCTGTTCCTGCAAGGGGAAGAGGTGTAGAGCAGCAGTGGCAGTGTAATGCAGCCACTCGCTGGTCCTGGGAGTGGACTTTGAGGTCACTCTGTGGAGAGGCAAACCCCCGTGTGCTGCTCCTCCTCATGCCAGGCAAGTTCACTGCAGCTGCCAGGATGTGAAATCAATAAATACGTAAAAAGCTGAGTTTTGGGTTAAAGCTGATGTACAGACCTGATGTTAGCGCAGAGTCCCTTGTATTACTTGTCCTGGAATTCAAGCCAATTGATCCGCCCCACAAATGTTTCCTCCAACCCCAAGACTGGGATCTGAATTGCTCTGAGAAAATGTAAATCCTGGAGCAGTGCTCTGAGGCCAGCTCAGAGCAGGTTCTGTCCCTGCTTGCTGTGATGCCTCACAGGGGCACGTTAGCAGTCTCCCAAGAGCCAGGGACCTCCCAGCACTAAATATGGAAGAGGTATCTCCTTGTCCCAAAGAGTGGAGTGTACAACCTCAATACAGAGACAAGGTGCCCCAGGTAGGTGTGAGGCCAGGAGAGCGTGCAGAGGTCTCCGTATCTCAGCAACAAAACCACAAGCTCATTCTGTAGCATGGAGGGTCAGTGCTGCTGAGGACAAGGCACAGAAGTCCCAGTTCAGAAACATACCACATATTAGAGGCTGATCAGAGGCAGGGAAGGAGAAGAGGGAGGTGTCCTACTAACAGCAGCTGTCTAGAGGAAAGCCCTGTGCAGAGCACAGGAATGGAGATGAGCAGAGCCAGGCTGCAATTACTCAGATCTGGAAAAAGCATTTACGGGCAAAGCGGTCATGGGAAATGGATGGCACCACTAGACAGTCAGAGAACTACCCCTCCAAAATCTCTGCGTAACCTATCACCACGGTGGTACCCAGGGTTCTGCAAGAGATTCAGCTGCACTTTGGGGGCTCCTTTCCAAGTGTGGAGCCTTTGGAACATGTCATTCTCTTACTCCTAAGTAATTTTTCAGCAACTGTCTTGTTTTGGAGATCCTCATCAGTGTCTGATCTGTGGAGTACAAAGGGAACCTGGCAAATTCATGCCTGTAGGTATATAATGTGCTGTCCCAGACGACCTGCCTGCAGCCTCAGCCCTCACCCCAGTCCTCCTCCTCCAGGGCAAAGCATTTTAACTTAAACTGCATGAATGGGATTTCAGCTCACATCTCAACCAGTTTTTCAACCTAGAGTGCTTCAACCTAAACTGTGACTTTTTGCAACTGCAGTGAGCTAAAGTCTGTAGCAAGAGATTTTTATTTTTTTTTAAGCAGCCAACATCACTGGAAAAACACACAAAATTTCAGGCACATAAGCTCCTTCCCTAAGTTTGCACACACCATCAGCTCCAGCAGTCCAGCATCTGACCATAACTTGTTAGTCAGTATAACTCAGTCGAGTTTGATTAAATGCCCACGAATCTCTTAGGAGCCCCAACTTGCAGAGATTGTGGATTGTTCTAGCTCAAGATCCAACTGCTTCTCCTTTCAGTTCTCAAATTCCCTGGTTCAGTCCCAGGTGCATTGGCCAAGATGATGTCCATCATCTCCTTTAAAACAACAAACAGACAAACAAAGGAGATGCTCTCCTTCACACCCCCCTTCAATAAAGTGCCTTCAGCAGCTAAAACCAAATCCCAAATATCGGAGACTTATAATGACATCGTGAGAGTTAGCAAGGCAGAAGCTCCCCTGGTGATTATAACAACACCGGTGCTTGAGAAGAGTCTTAGCTTCAAGGCATCTGGAATTGCTCTCGCAAGAGCCATTGTCAAATGAGCTTTTTCCTTTGTTTAAAAATGTCAGCCTGAAGACCCCTGTCAGAGTGGTGGTATAGCCTGCTCGGGTTCACTCTGGCTCCCACAAGGCTTCAACAGTTCTCTTTGCCCCTCCTTGTCTCCAGGCTTAATTAGGAAATCATTTATCTTTATTGGCACTCTCTTTCCCCTGCTGCTTTGGCATTATTATTATTTTTTGCCTTCATTCCAGAGCAGTGAGCTGTACAGGGAAGACCACAGCCCCATTCATTGTGGGTGGGGAATAATCTACAGCAGGGAGCTCTACAAGGAAGACCCCAGCAATGAATCTGCCTCAACTGGTATCGCCTGAGGGACTACTGTACAGAAACAGGAGAGGAGGGTATCCCTTGGCTCCACTTACAGGCTAACAATAGGGATTCCTGGTGATACTGAAAGTAGGACACTACTCCCAAGGGACGTCATATGGTCAGCCTGTCCCAAACTGAACTGCCAACCCTCTCCAATCTAATGATACGCCTCCTTCATCACCCCAGCAATCTCCCCTGGTAAAAGAGCACACAAAGGGAAGAGGCTGTAAGGACAGCCACAGCGAGGAGACTAACAGGACCCCCTCTGACTCCAGTCAAAGATCTACATGTCTCAGGGCTGACACAGCCTGAGCTGGGGTAGGTGATCTACACCTCCATAAACAGAAACTCCCTTTGCTTTCTCTACAGTTGGCGTTTGACCGTTTGCTGGGACAAGTCAGAGAGTCAAAACCCAACTTTAACTTCTTGGAAGCCAGTGGCCTCAATCAGATCTCAAGACTAGCTCAGCAGAAAACGGTATCACTTGGGCAGCTCCGAGGCAGAGCCGCTCACTCTGCTGTACTTCCACTCCTGCATGTAATTCTTCCCAAGTAATTTCTCTAGGTTCCCCACTAACTGTGTTTTATTTAAATCAAGCCAGAAGTGAACTTCCAGCCAATGATTTCTTCTACCTTAAAGAGAAGCTTCCTCTTTGCGCAAGACGGGCTTGTCCCAGCCTGTTACTAATTACAGATGGAACATGCAGTTCAGAAAGGAGGAATCAGAATTGTTCCCCTCCCTCCAGCAAATATCCACTGAAAAAAACCCAAAACCTGTCTCCTTTGCCTGATGGCACCAGAAGTTCTGCCGGCAAGTTCAAAAAGTAAGAGAGAAGATGATTGATGGAAAAGCTGAAGAGCTGACACATAGCTAACTGCTCCTCTCCTCCTTACAACATATATTTCCCTTATTTCCAAAAAGCTCTCCTAGGAATGCCAGTGGGATCAGATGAAAACTTGATCACAAAAAAAAAGGGATTCAGTCATGCTTTCTAGTCAGAAATCTCAAGGCTCTTTGAAGGCAGCCGGAGGAAAGCCAGGCACAGAGCAGTAGAGGAATAAGTCACTGAGGGCAACCATGTTATTCTTGTCTCCCATCCTAATCCTCCATAGGTTGTCTAAGGGCTGCAGAGTTGCAGACAAAGAGTCCAGCACAGAACTGTGCCCCTGGGCCAATGGAAACACTATGGACAACACCTCCACATCCTGGCAGGGCTCCAGCAGACAACTCTATTAAGTCTTTGGATCGAAGTTTTAAAGAAATGATCCTGTGCACCTGGCCAGGTGCTGAATAGTCCATGAAGCATTTTGCCTTGTGTACTTCTTCTATAAAAGTCCCTCCTCAGTGCTCTATTCCTAGCCTTTTGGCAATCCCACTCTACTCTGACCTGAAAGGAAGACCAGAGGATTATTGGGAGACCAGTGTTATCTCTAAGTGGAGCTAGACACATAAGCCCCATTATTCTTGAATTAATCATCATAGAGCAAGACTTCCTTTCTGAGCTTTACAGTTCAGGATGCTTATCCTTCACCGGAGTACCCTCCTAACATGCTAGAAGTAATGATGTACACCCATATCCCATGACCAGATTTCAGTCCCTCTGCTAAACTCAGCTTCACCAGCTACTTAATGGAGTTATGCAAAGTCATGAGGGCTCCCTTAATCCTCAGCCTGCATGCACAGAGCAATTTTCAATGCTTATTGCATGCAGGAAAGATCAGAAGGAGGCAGGTCCAACGCTCTTAAGGCATTTTAAACCACTGACACTTAACAAAGCCAGTGGAGATGAGAGCTTGAAACCTGAGGAAGACTCAGTCAGATTTACTCAGAGAAGTGTTCCTGCACTGCTGGCTGCTGAAAAAAGGGGCAAACAAGGCACTATGGTCTTCAAACTGTCCCAGCTCAAGAGCTGCCTGAGCCTAGTCTCTGCAGCCAGGCCCCACCAGGGAACTCTCCTCATTTATTGGCATGTTTTAGTGGCAGCAGGGAGCAGGAGGAGAGATGTGAAGTGATTCTGGGGAAAGATCAGCAGGGGACACCTTTGCTGCTGAGGGAGCCTCAGACACTGGAGGAGGCAGGTGCTCAATTTTCTTTAAAATGTTTATCTTTGGTCTTATTTTGCCAGCAGGAAGCACTTCCAGCACGCACATGTCTTTGGCCTGTCACTGGCAGGCTTTAAGGCAACGTGTTGCCATGGAAACTGGTAAATGCAGAATTATGACTTGACAGCAGTGTCCTGAGGAAAGAAGATCAACCTTTTTTCATATGTTTATGTCTCTGACCCAGGGAGCACATGGCCCCCCCCGACCCCACAGCACTGTGGGTGGGACGTCATCCTGCCACAGCTTCGTGCCGGACATGGGGTGCCAGGAGGCAAGGAAGGACTATGGTCTCTGGAAGCACAGCAGGGAAATGCTGCAAGAGGCACTTCTTGCCGTCTCCAGGATCTCTCTCCAGAGAGTTTTGCTGGGTGTTTGGTCTGGGGCTGATCGCTCTCTAGCTCCGAGGCAAATAGCTCCCCAGCGTCCCTGCGAGACCCCAGCGCCAGCAAACCCAGGGTCCCACAAGCTGCCCACCCGCAGGGACGCAGTGTCAGTACGGGGTGGGCCAGCAAGCTCCCCAGGCATTCCTCCCCAGCATCCCAGCTCCAGTACCCATCGGTAAACAACCGAGGCTGAAAAGGGCCACAGAAATACTGAGGCAGGCACACTTCTGCCCAACTGCTGCTGCCTGCAAGCCCAGACGCCCTTCCTGAGCAGACAGCATCTGCTAGACAGGAGCCAGTTATCCTGCACCTGCTTGTGTTTCTAGCCTAAGCCCTCCACCAACCACCTCTCTGCCTCATCCCCAGACAGACACAATTCCTACAGTTATTGCAAAGCAGGCCAACCATTTTGTGTGTGACTTTGAAATCAAAACCAACAGACTGAAATTAAATCATGTGTAGACGTAGTGCTCGGGGACATAGTTTAGGGGTGGGCCTGGCACCACTGGGTTAACAGTTGGATTCAATGACCTTAAAGGTCTTTTCCAATCTAAATGATTCCATGATTTTAAATTAGAATAAGTGACAATGACCCACTCAAGCACTAACTGATTTGTTAACGACTTCTAATTTCAAAAATTAATACTCTGTCAAGTCCATAACGAGAAGAGGCAACCTGTTTTTCCACGCACTCAGGCATAACGTATGTTAGCAAAGAATTAGTTTCAAGTCTTCCAAGGGGTCAGGCAGTGGAAGCAGACTTTGGCCAGAATATACAAGTGTAAACATAGTCACAATTTTGGAATAATTTTAAGATACATCGTATGTAAACATTTGGCCTTGGAAAATACCAATACCATGGGGCCATTTAAATCAATTTCTACTGAGAACTGGGACCTATTTCTCCTGGTCTTTCTGCACCACCTGAATGAGGTGGTCCCTGGAATGACACTCACTGACTGACCAAGAGTTTTAGGGAGTTTGGGGCAGTCACGATGTAGCTTGTCCTGGGTGCAGCAACACAAGGTCTTGCATGAGGCAAGTCCTCAGTGTGTGACTACGGGCCCTAATCAGGCAGCATCATGATGTGCTCTTGCGTCCTTGCAGTTGCCTTAGATGCTTTCGAGTCCACCTAAGCTGAGGAGAGTACAGAGCAATTCCTCCCACATTTATGCAGGCCTATTGTTGGCTGGTGGGACAACTGCTAGGTTTGGACAGCTTCTGCATTCAAATCCTTCATAGAATCATAGAATCATAAAACAATTCAGGTTGAAAAAGACCCTTGGGATCATCAAGTCCAACCGCTGACTCTACACTACAAGTTCACCCCTAAACCATATCACCCAACAGCCCATCTAAACGACACTTGAACACATCCAGGGATGGCGACTCAACCACCTCCCTAGGCAGCCTGCTCCAGGGTCTGACCACTCTTTCTGTGAAGAATTTCTTCCTAATGTCCAGCCTAAACCTGTCCTGTTGCAACTTGCAACCATTCCCCCTGGTTCTTCCCTAATTACCTGTGAGAAGAGACCAGCACCAACCTCTCTACAATGTCCTTTCAAGTAATTGTAGAGCATGATGAGATCCCCCCTCAGCCTCCTCTTCGTCAAACTCAACAGACCCAGCTCCCTCAATCGCTCCTCATAAGGTCTGTTCTCCAGGCCCTTCACCAGCTTTGTTGCCCTCCTCTGCACTCGCTCCAACATCTCGGTATCTCTCCTATACTGAGGTGACCAAAACTGAACACAATACTCAAGGTGCATTACAAACCAAAATTCAATCCTGGTGACCTAAGCTGCCAACAGCCAGTCTACAGTTTTTTTTATCTCCCCAGGTCACTGGACACCCACCTCAGAAACCCAATGGCACAGTAACCAAGGAGAGCCCCACCTACAAACCCAGCATTTATCCTGTGCACTCTTTGCTCCTCTCTCTCTGCTACTCTCTGAGTAAACTGGGAATATTGCTCAGTCTCCTGGTCATGGCAAATGGTCTGTGCATGCCTCTATGACCTCAAGGAAGCATCTCAGCACTGCTCAGGAGCGACTTGGACAGCACAGCACCACTTCTAGCCAGGTAGTCCCCCCGGACCCAAACACTTAGCGTTAGTGATCAGAGGCAGAGCAGCCCCGTAACATACTTACTTCCCATTCCCATACTTGATCCGGATGTCCTTGCTCTTCTTCAGCTCTTTGCCATCTTTAAACCATTTGTAGGATGGCTGAGGGTTTCCAGCAGTCGCCTCGCATTTCAGTGAAATCTTTTCACCGACATGAACGTTTGGGCTTTTCAGTTTCTTCAGTTTGGGAGGGACAGCTACAAAAAAAAAAAAAAAGAAACCAGACAATGTGAAACCTGCCTCTCCCAGAGGCTGCACACAAGCGATGCGAGCCCGTCGAGCTCCCTTCCCCTGGGAAAAGCACTCACTGCTGCAGTCACGGCTGGAGAGAGGCTGCATGCCAGCTTGACCCCCAGGTTTGACTGGCACACCAGCGGGGAAGTACTACAGAGTCAGAAACACCCTCGTGGGGAACAGAGGGAGGCCCTGGGTCTGTCTCGCTCCTTTCTCAGCTCCATGTGGCCAAACCCCACTGCTCCCCTCACCCACGCAGACAGGACCCACGTGTCTCCCACTAGCGTGGGGCTTTGCTCTGTTCTCCAGGCTCTCTCACCGGGCTAGAGCCAAGGATGCAGGAGCTCAAGCTCTTCAGAGACTATTTTTGCCCTCATCCTGCTATTGCCGCTGATTATTCCCAACAGTTACACAACCTCTGCCAACAGGCACGCTGCCAATCCCACACCCCCACCAGCCACAGCCGGTGTGTTTCGCTGCAGAAGGAACTGAGGCAGGTCGTGGGGAGCAACTCCCCCGTGCCCCAGCAGCGCGGGCCACAAGATGTCCCACGCCTGCTGCTAAGACAGAGGGTCATTCAGCACGAGAGCACTGGCAGCAGAGCAACAGCCACTGACACAGGCTGCGATGGAAACCTGCATTTGTAAAGGATGAGAATTAGAGGAAGAGTTATTCTTCAGGTTGCGCTCAGAAAAGTGAAAGACTAAAGCTATTTGAAGTAATCTTAAGACCTGCAATGTCAGGCTGGCCAGCAGCTCTTCCAGTTTGAAGCCTGGCTCTTCAAATGAGCTTTCCTGGGTGTTTCAGAGAGGTGATTTTACCATGCACCTGAAATATCAGCAGAGAGGGAGACACTTCTTATCAATCTCTGCCAGGCTTTCTATTCATCCTGATAAGGAAGGATTAGCAGGCTTGCCATTTTTCTTTCAACTGACAGCTCTGCACTCTTCTAGCTCCCTTTTTCATTCTCAGCGTTAACCTTAAAAAAAAAAAAACACAACAAACCAGCACGTTGCTGAGCTTGCCTTAATAATACCAGGTTTCCACTTGTCTAAGATGTGTTACAGATAAAGTATTTCCTCTGTCTAATATGAACAAGCCACCTTTTAAATGCCTAGTGCGTTCTGATCTTGGGATATGGAAGAGCAAGTAAAGGAGGAAGAATTGGATGGGTGTCATTAGAGCAACCTCTATTTTATAGACCTTCATATGTCTCTGCTCATTCTTCATACCAAGCTAAGTCATCATAGGTTGGTTTTATTTAAAGGCCATTTCCAGTGAAAGTGATCCTATAACACAGCTTGGACCGTTGCTTCAGGCCACACACTGATGTCCTTCACTGCTTCCCAGGTCACCACACTATGGCACAGCCAAAGTGACTTCTGAACAAAAAATGATCTCACCTTTCCCCAAACTTCAGGAGTTCTGTGAAAATCCAAGGTGTCCTGGGTTTTGTGAAGCCAATACACCTGATGTTTGCCTGGAAATGGATCACCCAGAAGAGAGGAAGTCAATGAATGGAGAAGAGAGCTTGTCTCTTCTCAGAACACTGGGCACGGAGAGCCGGGAAGGTAAATAGGACCTTGCTTTTTATAGAGGTCATTTAGGGGAATAAAGAAATAGTCTCTGTCAAATATTTATTCTGTCTGAATGTGTGTGTCGGTTGGCTCCTATTGCACACTGAGGTCACCCTGTACCATGCCAACAGCATACACATGCCTTAAATACTGGGAAGGTCCTGACCTTGGCATTGGTGCATCTGCTTCACATCATTTCCAGGCTTGTTGTATGCAGAATTATGAATCAGGCAGCATGGCCTGGGAGAAAGATGTGTCAGCCTTGTCCCTCTCCCAAGAAAATGCTGGCAAGAGCAGAACAAAGCCGAGAAACCTGGAGATCACTGAATGAGAAGACAAGCAAGAAACCTCCCAAGATCTCTATTCCCTGGTTCCACCCCACTGTCACGAATCATACCTCACCCAAACCTATTCACCTCTTGCACCTTGTGCTCTTGGCCACCAGTGACAAAATTACGTGACATTCCTAAATAGGTGGGTCCAAAGAGGCATAAGCCAAGCGTGGCAGTTACAGAGCTGGTGCTCACACAGGGCAGGGCCTCTTTCCTGCATCGCATCGCCTCCATCAGACTCCTGCCCAGAAAAAGGGAAGAGAACATATTTCCTCCCCTGATTACATGTCTTACTACAAGAGGGAAAAAGACGGTGCATTCGGCTCACAAGCCACGCTTCGTGGACTGCAGTTTCCCCATTGAATCAGACAGGGCAGTGAAAGGAGAATCCAATCCAGAAATATTTTGGACTGTGTCTGGGAAAAGCGTTGTGCACAAAGAAACTGAGCCGTGCTCCCAGCACATCTGTGCCTTACTGCTGCGCTACGAGCCTGGCTGGTGCTTGCACAGCAGCATGGGAAGAGCAGACAGAGCCCCAAGCTCTGGGGACGCAGCATCCAGAGCCGTGCAAAGGCTGCTGCAGTCGAAAGGGAAGCCCAGCCTTGGTCTCCTGGAAGGGTTGGAAATTCTCTCTTCATAATTCTGTCATCTTTTAGGAAAGAAAAAAAAAACAACAAAAAAACACCCAACCCAAAACCCCCAAAAACCAGATATCCTCATTTAGAGCTGTTAACTGCTGACGAGTCTGCTTTGTGCCAGCCAAAGACCTTCCACTGTTTTTTATTCATATTGTTTAAACTGCAGCCCTTATTCCTAGCCTGAATTTCTCTAACTTTGGCTTCCAGCCAAGAGATCTCTCTGCCTTTCTTTGGTGAATTTGAATCTCATCTAGCAACCAGAAACTTCTCCCTTTTTAGGTACTTGTAAACTATGAATGAATCACCTTTCAACCTTCTCATGCAGTAAAGTAGCTTGAGGGGACCAAAACAGCACACAGACTGTTAATACTGGAGTATGTCAAAGTTTTACATTTTAGGTGAATTTTCAGCTTCAGCATTGACCCATTTCCTATCTCTGCCCTGTCCAAATCACAGAATTTCAGCTCAGCAAGTTGCAAGCTTGGCAACTCAAACAGAGGTGAGGATTTTAAAAGTGCCTCCTTCCTTCAGTGCTTTGAAATTACGGGTCATTTTAGTGTTTGGTACTTCTTCAAACATGTTGGGAAAACAAAGTCACTAGCTTCAGACATACCAAGACAATGTACTATCCCTGGCAAACAGTTTCAGACATACACCAAGCGTGCTTCAGGCCCAATCTCCCCACATCTCCAGCAGCTCCCAGCTTCTCAGCCTCCTCCCCACAGGTTACTGCTGCTCAGATGTAGCCAGCACAGCTTTTGTCAGAGCTAAAACACCAAACCACGGCCACCCAAGTCATCCCATCATCCTGGCACGGGCTGAGCAGAAGCTGCCGTTTCAGCTCTTCATATCTGAACCTCATGGGTGAGGTCATCATCTGAACCAGCTCGTGGTCTCCCCATCAGCCACTTTAGCACCACACACTGCTCAGCCACCACTGCTACTGGTTTCAGGAAAACAGGGAGGTTTTTGGCTGTGCTTGTCAGACTGAGGCTACAGGTAGCTTCAGGCAATCATATTGAGGTCACCTTGTGACCCTCTCAACCCCTCCTCTATCCAAATTTGAGCTTCCTCTCCATGGACGTGAAGAGCACCTGAGATGTTGGACAGAAGAAGCAGCTGCCCTCTAGGCAATTTTTCTAAAAGACAACCACTGTGCTGCAGAAAGAAGGGTTTGATCTTGGTAGAACCAAGACCAACAATAAATGCAGATTTTCTACAGGCTTTTGCTCACTCCAAGGTCCAATTAAGCCCAAGAAACCATTAGATCCCAGCCTATACTAGTTGTGCAAGCTGTAAGAATTAACCTTAAAATGTGCTTTGGCTGAGATCAACAAATGCACACGATTTCCTAACCTGTGTGAAGAGTCATGCTTCACTAAAATGCCTTTGTGGGAGAGGTTTGCCCTCTGACAGCTGTTCCAGCTTCTACTGCCAAATTAACACCTTCTCATGGAGAGGAGAGGGTTACAAAAGTCTAACAAATCGAGCTCTAAATTACACCGTATCAGCTGCTTGAGCATCCACCGTAAAAGGACTTATGTGTACACGCTGCTTTAACTAATTCACTTCTGACTATGTTTGATATTACACTGAAGTACCTTGATGATAATAACATCTCTTTTACTTCTGGTACCTGGAGTATGCCTGAAAGCACCTCAGAGCCTCAGCTCAAAACATCGTTAATCATCAATGGGCAGAGTGCCCAAACAGTGTCCAACAGTGGAGCAGTAACAAAATCACATCCCACCCACAAAGCATCATACGTAAACAACCCCTCAGCAGCATAAAGAGGAATCAAGTTATCCTGGGAAAGGTGCTCAGCACACTCTCAAACAGCCAGCAATGCTAGCCACAGATACTGCTTCAAGAGCTGGCTCTTGCTCGCTGTGGGACATCCTCCAGAGTGGACAATCTACAGACACATCTAGGATCTCCGGGCAAGGACGTCATGAGTTGACATGACTTATCTTCCTGAACTCCTCCAGAGGATGCACTGCCAATCACTGGAAGCTCCCCCACACCGCCTGGCACACAGGGGATGGCAAAACGTTTAGGTAGGTGGATCTGGAGAACTGGGAGGACAGGATCCTTCTGTGAGCGGCTGAGGAAGAAGGCAACTCAGCTTAAATTCCCACGGCCATGGAAAAGGGAGGCTGAAAAATGCTTTCTTATAGGAACGGGGGGAGTTGCAAGGAGATTCAGGACCTACAAACTCACAGGTAATGCCTTGACATACCTACATCAGAACAACGTCTTTCAGCGCACTCCCCCATCCAACTGTAATCCTCAGGTCAGGACACCCCTCCTCTCCCAGAAGGGGAGGGATGCCGTGTAGGTGATCTCTTGGAAATGGGCTGTGTTTCTCAGACTGCCTAAGCCTTTGGCTCTAGGACTGTCTTTCCACATGGATGCCAGCCTCTGGGCTACTGCAAGCCAGTGGAGAAGCTGCAGGTCCAGCAGAGTCTCCAACGGTCTCCGCTCCCAGCTCTCAACAGGGAAATCTGGACACCCAATGGATGCTAAAGACACAGTCCTTGAGGCTTCCGGTCACTTTGCCATTGAAGTACAAGATCTGGAGGCATGACACCCACCCAAGCCATTTCTCAAAGATTGCTACTCCCTAAGCTCCTTCTGGAGAGTCCCCACCACTTTGGTGCTCAAAGTCTCATCCACAGGAGGACAGGCCTTTCCTTTTACACAGGGCAGCTCAGCTGGGAGAGCTTCAAAGTTCTCCCAGGCAAAAAAGGTTAGGATTCATCTTTCTGTGGGAAATGTTTTGCAGTCTTGACTTGCCACGAATTCAAACACAAACCTTTGCAAAGACAACAACTTCTTCCCAAACAGAATTTTTCAAATTTCCATCAGCTCTACTACAAGGTGAGGACATGCCCCTGGCACAGGGCATCAGCATGCAGGTCTGGAGACTAGGCATATCTTTGCTTGGTCAGCACGCACTGCACTGGGATAATACATCTCCTTGGCTAACGTGGCCCTACTGCTGCCTCTGCTGTTTTTATCAGAGGCAATGCTCCTTTGGCCTGTGTTTACTTTGGCCTTTATTCGACAAGGAGACAAAACCAAATCCCACAGCAGCTCCTGCCCACCTTGACTCTCTGACCTTTTCAACACTAGCTGCAAAGGTCAACTTGTCAAAGAGGGACCTGCTCTGAAGAGAGCTCCCTCCAGCCAGAAGGCATGGAAGCATGGGGCCCTCTTGAAGAAAAACGTTGCTTAACACTTTACACGCTCTAAGTGTTTCGGATTTTAATAGAGAGGGTAAAACAAGTCACTGCTGTGACCACCTGGCCAGGCTCTGGCATCTGCAGCTGGGACTCTGAAGAGAGTTCACATCTTTGGCAGCCTCCTCTGAGGTTGTGACCCTCCAATGCTCCTGAAGGTAACCGGGCTGTACTTCATTAAAGCCATGCCTCTAACATGGGAGGGAGCAAAAGACCCCGACTTGATTCAATGGATGGACACAACCTCCACAAAACACAGACAGCCTGGAGTCTGCGGGAGAGAACCTTGATGTGAGACTGCCCTGTCTATCACCCTATACCAACCTCTGCTGCAACTCACTAGTGGGTAACTACAGACTCCAAATTGAGAATATAAAATATAATATAGTATCTGTAATATTCTCTATGGAACCTATATTTATAGCTTATGTAAAAAGGATAATCGGACTTTCTCACAGTTGTTAACTGCCTTTGCACACTGCAGCAGCTTGCTCAGATCTGTACCCTGGGCAGGGGTAAGTGGCAGATAAACCACAAAGTCAGATATAAATTTCCAAGGGGCAGCATTCTGCTGTAGCTGCTATTGGACCTTCTAATTAGTGCACAGCCTTGCTTCTCTAACTATATCTGTAATGGCAAGGACTCCACTGTGTGAGCCAGCACTAGACACTATGGCCCACCTTGGGCATTTACACCTCACCTCCACGGTCTTGTATCTGACTGTGCAGCAGCTGCACAGACACGGGCTTCAGCAAGGGTTAATAACCCAAAGCTCCTCAAGGACACGGGAGATGCACTCTGTCCCTAATACAGGTCATGCTGCTGTGCCCTTCCCGCAGAGGCACTCAGAGGCATGTCTTTGTGTTCCTGGGAGAGGTCCCACTTTGGCAGCCAGAGACACTAAGCATGGCAATGCAGGAGTCATTCCTCCAGGTCTGAGAGGGTCTGCTGAGGACATCCACCCAATTGACTCACAGAGAACAGACGGGGTGTGGACAGGACCCAGATGACTGAAGTGTGAAGATGCTGAAAAGTCCAAGGTCAGCAGACCTGGGGCTGGAATAAAGCCCAAAAACCTTGCTGAAGACAGAGTGGCTGTATTATTCCTTCCTACAAGTTTCACAGTATCCCCACCATACAAGTTCTTTTCTCTTAGCCAGATTCACAGAATGTCAGGGGTTGGAAGGGACCTCGAAAGATCATCTAGTCATCTATTCCTCTATCTGAGGGAGAAGAAATAACTACAACATCAATCCAGAACACTACATAAATATTTAAAACTGTGAGTTACAGCAATCAATATTTCCATAACTATTCCCGTTGCCAAAGAAAACTGATTGAAAGCCACAAGCAGGTTTGCTGATTTGCTCGCTGTAGGATCCCTCTGGCAGCTGAAACCACAGGAAAAGGTGCCACAGAACCAATAAGTTCACTCTGCTCTTACAGACACGGGCTCTGCTTACACAAAAGAGCAACCAATAAATTCCTCCGTTCTCTTCCCCACACTTAATATTCAGTTATTCTTCTTTTAAGTGAAAGTTTTGAAATTGGTGTATGCTTTGGTCCAGAGCCCTAGGCTGAAATCTCAGCTCCATTGAAATCAATGAACATTTGGCCAAAGAGCAAGGATGCCTTCCCAGTACCTCAGCTTTTTTACCCAAATTGTTAAGACATCTAGGGTATGCTTTTCTCACAGTCTGGACAGAAATGAACATAGCCACTCAAATGCTCACCTGAATAGCAAAACAACTACAAGTAATTCACACGCAGACAGCTAGTATTAAAATCCAGGGCTGAAGTACTTGGATTTGCCAAACCTAGTACTCTATGAACACTAGCTGGTTTGCAAACAATGTAATTGGAGTAGAATTGCTATTGTGTTTGTTTGTTTTGAATATTTTTGGCCAGGAAGTTGTCCTGGAGGTATAGTTGAGCATAAGTGGTCTGGTGGAAAAATGTCATTCATTCTGTTCCTATTAAAACCAAAAACAATAGCCACACAAAGACAGCAGCGACAATTTCTGCTCTTCATGCCTCTAACAATGTGTTTTCAACCCTAAAGGCAACATCTTGTTTGTACCAAATTGATTCTGGGGTCATATTTTATATAATCAAATATATCTCTGAACAAAGATATATTTTATGAACTGCTCAATTTCCAGATGACCTTGGAAATAGCAATTCATAAAATATAGCTTTATCTCTATCTTCACAATCAGCTAGCAAAATGGCCCACCCATATTCTGTGGACTGCCAGTCAAGACTCAGCCAACAAATGAATTAACCAGCGCATCCAAAATTTTAAAATACATTAATTCTTTGTCTCAGCCACTGAACACTAAACATGAATTACTTGCCCTAGTATCCTGGTAAAGACCTGAGTGGCATCCATCATCTTTCAATCACCAAAGGAAAGTGTAACCCTCACCCCTGGAGACAAAACAATCTAGAGTTAGCATAAAACCCTTTTGTTTTGTTAAATGTTTATTATGAAAACTGTACATGAAACCATATATAGACCCCCTAGGGCTGTGGCAAAGCTAAAGGCTACGTTTCAGGTTACTGGGAAGGATTTGCTGATGTAAAATGGCCATTAGGGAACATCATCAGTTCTAGAAAGGAATGAAAAAGAGCTTTTGGTTGTTTTGCAGCTCTGTCAACCACAGGAGTATTTCTTTAAAATACTGGGAACAAAAAGCTCAGTTAAAACAAGAGCTGAAATTCTTTTAACAGAGGCTGCCAGCACTGCCTGAGCTCTCCCAGTGACAAGAGGACAGAAGACACACCGTCATGGGACTGCTGGGAGCATTGCAGGTAAACACACAAAAGCAGGAGATGCTGCAATGCCATTAGCAGAGAACAACCCCAAACACCACCTGCCAAGTCCTTCAGATAAATCAGCAAGAAGAGCAACTACAGGTGGATACATGAGACCGAGCCTCTGTTTGACGCACAAGGTTTCTCACGTGAACTTTTCTCTCCGCCCAGGCCTGTCTTGTGCCCATCCAAGTTAGGTGGAAAAGCGAAAGATCAGGGGTGCCCTCTCAGCTTTCGACAGCGCTTCTGGCCATCTTTTTCTTCCTCTCTCAATATATTGTATTTAAATAGAATGAGGACCCCAGAGACATCAAGTGACCAAAACGTGAGGTCTGAGGTCAGGAAGACCAGACACAGAGCACTCTCTACAGCATATCACTGCGGAGGGACTGCTCCAGCCCAGCCCTCATCAGCAAAACTCCAGCACAGGATCTGCCTCCTTCCCTGCCTGCGCACACTTGCAGGTGACAGCTTGAACAAGTGTTTTTAAACACGCCTGACACCAGCAAGTAGGGAAAAGTCAGCAAAACTTGGGATAAGTTCTGAAGATGTTGATTTGGGCAGGCAGAGGTCAAGTGAAGGTCATGTGTGGCAGCCCAGCTTTCAAAAATTTTTGGGTATTTCGACCTCCCAGAAGTCCTGATCCAGAGGATGTCCCTGTGCTTCATATGTGACCGGGTGGAAACACCACACAAAGCAGTCATTCAAAGAAGAAAGCACCTTAATGTCCAGACCAATAAATTTGATTAGCAGTCTCTAGCATTGAGGTGGTGAGATTTTTAACTTTTAACCTATAAAATCACATTTGCTAGCATTCCGTGACAAAAGCCAACCACTTGCAGTTTTAATTACAATTATTATTTTTTTTCCATGTCTCTGCTTACTTTGAAAGTTCACCATTGTCTCTGGTAGGGTTTGACAAAGTCACCAGAGGGTATTTCCAAAACAGAAAGCCCTGTTTTTATCGGGATCTCCCCACAAGAGACCCTGGGGCTTGCATTAAAGACTTGTTTGTTCTCTGTAATGTTATATTAGAAAGATTAAAAGTTTCTTCTGCTAGCTCAAGAAATCTTTTAAAGCACTGGTACCAAGAAGAACCTCAGACAGTGACCGCGGGTCTGTTTCTCATCCAAACGCAGGAAAAGGAAGGAAAATAAAGATCATCCCTGAGACGGCTTCTTCAAGGCCACCAGATGCACACATGCCCAAACCCCACCAAGTGTCGATGAGACTCCCACCCTATGCTATCGTACGGTTTATCGGCCGACTCTCCTCCCATGCGCTGACTGCTCCGCTGATGCCGGCGGGACCCTTTGGCAGAGGAGAAGAGGACCCACCGAGAGGGTCGGGCTGTGCTCGGTGCCAGCAGGATCCCAGGGAGCGCCCGAGCCCCGCGGAGAAGGGGCCGCCCTCCTCCCTGGGCTGGAGGGAAGCAGCTCGCTGTAAATTCCGTTCAGGACTCTGGGCACTGCCCAGTGGAGACACTAACACAGCGTGTCTCCTGCCTTGTCCAGAGCGCGGCTTCCCAGCATTGTTCTGAATAGCTCCCGACCCCCACTGAAGCGCAGCGATGGGTGGCTCACACTGAAATGTCCCCCAACCAGGCTGATTTACGGCTGCCAGGAGTCTCAAGGATGTCAGCTCTTCCTGATTAATATTTTTATCCTTATTTTCCCTCGTTTTATATTTGAGTATTGCTTATTGCAATACTCTTCAGAACTATTCTCTGGAAAGCCATACTGGCTAATTTTTGGCTTGTAAATTGCTCATGAGCAGTTTGTGGCTTGTGTCTTTTTAAAAAATAAATAAATAATTAAGCAACTCTGGCTCATTTTGGTTGGATAAAGAGATTTTGTGGCCTCCATCAATTCTAGTCCCTGACAGCAGTGACAGAGCTCTTATTATCACAAACATATAGTTGCAATTTTTAAATTTGTTTCCTGCGACTCTTCGTTAAAATTTAATCAACAGTTTCTGCTTCCACAAACATTTCCGGCAGAAAGTTCACTTTATAGAACATTCACGGGCCACAAGTGAGAAGGCAGGTAAAGCAAATTTGAGGTTTTGATGTCAGCAAACCCTTGCTGTTTGTTCAGCTACTCCACTGAAGGAGTTAGGGAAGAGCAGCAGAGGAAGGTGTGACACGTTCCAGGAGATGTTGCAGAACGCAAGTAACCAAAAACAAAGACCAATGATGCAGCAGTGAAATCGGGGTGAAGGTAAGACAACAGGCAACACAGCCTTTCTGCTTGGGCCACCACTATTTTGAGTTCAAAAATGAATAGGGGTTTTTTGGACCCGCTTTACATTTAGCCGTAGATCACAAAGTGGGAACTTTGGCCCAACTGGCCAACAGACCCTGCACAACACAAACAACTGAAGGTGAAAAGCAGAGTTCTGAACAAAAGATGGTTGTTGAGCAAAAAGCTATTAATAGTTCTGGGTTTTATCCCAGAAACATTGCGTAAAGTGGGACAATTCACATCCCTTCTCTGTGCTTCCATTTCCTCTCTCAAAGATCCCACTTAATATATTTGGGGCAGGGACTGTCTCTTGTTATGACTCTGTGCTGTGAATAGCACAAGGGGAACAATGCTGCATCGGGACCTCTGGATGCCACCACAAACGCCAATTTTAAGCAGCAGTGACAACAAGCGGCAGGAGTTTGGGATCCAAGGAAGACCTGAGAAAAGACAAGGACAGAATGTGGCACTCATCTTGCTTCATAAGCATGGATGGTTCTCATCTCCCTACAAAAGTGATAGGGAAAAAGCAAAGAAGCAGTTAAGCTAGACAAGAAAGGAGAAGGTTCTCTGTCCAGACACTCCAGCTTAGGCATAATTCCTCCAGAGCTGCTTCTTCACCTCTGTACTCTCACTGCCCCTCCCCTTCTCCATCTCCCCAGGTTATCCTTGAATAGCTCCATGTAGAGGAACACAACCCCCTAGAAGCCTGAAGAAGGGATGTTTGGGGGTCTGAGACATAGTATGAAAAATTTTGAGTGGGGTGTCCTCTGCTGGGGAACATTTTTGTAGGAAACAGCTTAAATGCCCTGTGGATGTGACTCTTTCTGATAAAGAAGGTGCAGTGCTGCTGAGGAGCTGCCCTGGAAAGTTCTGGATAGACCTGGATAGTTCCAGGTGACGGAGCCCTGGCACAGGCTGGCCCGGGCGGTTTGCGAGTATTCAGGCTGTCCAGGGAGGTTGCGGAGTCTCCTTCTCTGAAGACATTCAAAATCCACCTGGACGTGTTCCTGTGTGACCTACTGTAGGTGATCCTGCTCTGGCAGGGGAGCTGGACTAGATGAGCTTTTGAGGTCCCTTCCAACCCCTGACATTCTGTGATTCTGTGACCTTTACCACCTTCAGTGTTTACAGAACCAACCTGGAAAGGCCAAAGACAGGGTTCAGGGGAAGCAAAACACAGGATTACAAGAAGAAGCTGTCCTGAGGTGGGGTCACCCCTGCAGCATCCATCCAGCTCACCAGGATCTAGACATACAAACGACCTAGTGCTGCATATCCACACTGCATCCCACCGAGCGCCCCAGGACCTGAACGACTTCAAGGAGCCCAACCTCACAACCTCTCCAACAGGCAATGCTGGATCCTCTCCTGGAAAAGGCCCAGGGTCCCTGCAAGAAAGCTCATCAGTACAAGGGCACACTAGTTCACAGCTGATGCAGAACCCAGGCACATTATCAACTGCTGAGACCTGTGAGGCTCTTTTGCTCCCCAGGTGCAAGAGAGGTGTTCCACCTATTCGCAAACATGTAGCCCATCTGTTCTTTTTTCCTTCAGTCCTTTATGTTGCCCTTTCTTTTCTGTTTTCTTCTCCTTGCCCACACCAATTGCCACCAATCACAAGTAACTAGAATCACTCATCTTTGTCCTTCTTGTCTCAACTCACCTTGGTGGCGAGATTCATGTTTCTCTCTTCCCTTTGCAAAATCAATGAACTTGAAAATCTCTTAAAGCCCCAGTCTCATCCTCCTTTGATTTCTAGAGATGCTGACTACCTCCCACATGTCACCAAAGAGCACCAGGCAGCCTTGCCTTCACGAAACTGAGGGGGCCTGAATCATCCCCTCTGACAGGTGTCTGCATACTGGCGATGCTCTTCTTGTTTTCTGACAATTTGTGACGGTGCATCAGGAACTCCACTACCACACACAGCTCAGAAATACTTCAGCACTGCTTGGAGGCTGTGCTGCTCTCTATTCACGCTCTCCCCATGGCTACCAGGTGTAGAAGCTGAGCGCTCGCTTGTATTCACACTCCTCACCCTCATGCCTGGTCTGGCCCTACAGTGGCAGGTCCTCTACAGAGTGGTCAAGCCTGAGACTCCATGAGAAAAAAGCCTTCCTGCTCACCAAGATGCTGCTGTTTGTAGTTACAAGACTCCGGTACGTGTACAGGGGAAGGATCCATTCCAGATCCACTTTTATAATGGTGTTTCTGAGCACAGACCCATGCCAGTAGTTACCTGGGTCTCACCCAAAGCCAGAGGATCATGAAGGCTGAATATCGCAGTCAAGGGCAGCCTACTCCATTACGCTTTTCATGCCATTTCTCGGCTTGCACCCCTCCCTTTCTAATTTGGTGGTAAATAGTTGTCTGGTCAAAATATCAGATAATTAACTGGGAGCGTCTTTGTGAACACGAACAAAAGCTGAACAGACACCTCAAACAGGATCACGTGTCAGCCCTGCCACATGACAAACCTTCCCAGGTAACCACAGACGAAGAGATGCAACTTCCCAAGTACAGTCACAGACTCTCCTTAACTGCTGTAGGAGCCCCAAGGAAACCCAGCAGAGGTTAACTATGCAGGGCTCAACATGAAGGGCAGCAACTGGCACAACTTCAGCTCCCAACACTGCACTCTCCTTCACTCCCCTGACAATTTGACACACTGCTGTTTATCCTAATCCATTGTTCATGGTCCTCCCCACCCAGTTTTCAGCCCATGTGATGCTCTCCTGTCCCTACCAACTGGAATTAATTTGGGGTGCTATGGCTCTATCAAGGGACTTCACTACAATCTAAGTGCTGACCGAGTGTTACCTGCTTTCACACAGATTTTGTCCTTTTTTCAAGCACTCGGAGTAAACAAGCAAGCCATCACATTTTTCTGGAGTGCTTGGCTTGAAATTCCTGGCTCACTCAGTGATCCTCTGAATAACCAGGTAACTTTGAGATCCTGGTCAGCAAAGACTAATTATCAACATAAATCTTGTTCTCCCAGAATTCCCCCCTACCTCTATGCAAAGCTGATGCTGCTAAAACATTTAGCTGAACTTAGGTCAAAAGATGATGGTTTTTGACAGACTTCCAATCGTTCATTTGCAATAAATGGCTGAGGAATAAATCATTTCAGCCTTGATGAGTCCTCAAGCAGCCAACTCTGTTAGCAGGGCAACTCCAGCAGTGAAGAACAGGGGAAGGCTTCGGTGACACATGGGGACTCGTGACAGGCACAGACAGTAGCCAGAAGACCACCGTGCTGCAGAGAGGCTGCCACGTTGGGTTAGACCATGCCCCTTGCTAGAGAGGGACCTCCACTTCATGGCAGCAAGTATCATTTACTCCTTTTGAATAACTTCCCAGTAGGGAAGGGTCTTCTGCATTCTCTCAAGGACAGAGCTGGGTTTCTGCCCTGACGCTCAGAGGCTTATAACCCCCGCGTGCATTTTTACCCTAGTTAATCCAGCTGACAGCATGCCTATGCTTCACAGAAATGTCTCTCCCTTTCTGCCAGTCCTGCTATGCTCTGGCCTTCAGTGACTACAGTGACAGCTCCCAGGGGATACTGATGTATTCAGTGAAAACCCGCCAGGAGCAGTTAAGAACCTCTGGGCTTCCACCTTTGGCTTCAGTGGAGACAGAAAGAAGGAGTGTTTCATTTACGTGACTTTCTATACTGTCAGTGTCCCTTCTTTCAGAGACCTCAGATTTCAACCCTGTGGGGTGCAAGCTGTTCCCAGGGTCCATTCTCCCACTCTCAAATGCAACGGTCCTTCCCTACTCACACACCGTCTCTGCAAGAGTCACAGTAATGCTTCACACGGAAAGCATTAACAACCTTGCACCAGTGCACCTGGGGGCATGGGACCTCCACCCAGTACCAGGAGATGGGCTGGTGACCACCACCACGCCTCCAACCCCAGATCAGCAGGCACAGGCCACCCATAGAGCACAGTGAGCTCCTCACAGGATCATTTCCCCAGCATCTCGGGTCTGGCTGAGACAGCACTGGAGGGGTGGTTTAACAAGAAGGCTTCAGAAAGCTTCATGCTTTGGCATGTGAGGGCCACATATGACAGCTAGGGTCGCAAGTCCAATAGCTTTTGGTGAGGACCATGTTTGTGGTTTGTAAAGCAAAATAGCATACCTACACAGAGCTCCCGCAGCACACCGCCCCAGCAACTCAGCCAGCTCACGTGGACTGTGAGCGCAGCGTGGAAGGGCTGCTGACTAAGGGTAATTTATCAAACCGAGTCCCAGGCTGCTCTGACAGGTTTGGACTCGAGCAGCTAATCTAAGCCCAAAACCTGAGGAAGAGGGACTGTCAACTCGCGTTGGTCTGCACAGCCTCTCTGTTCAGGATGACTTTTCCAGAGGGTACCAAGAACCCCTAAGACAGGCTCTGGTCTGAAGTGATCTCCAACTTCTGAGTACACAGGGAGCCCAAGGGCACCAGCCTCCTACCTGCCACCCCCTTGCCTCCTCTGTAGTGCTAACCAGAGCCAGCATTGAGAACCCAAGGCCAGCTCAGAGCAAAACTGCCACGAGAGCCTCTGGCTGCTTAGGTCAAGTGCAGCTATTCAACCAAGTCCAGCTGGCAGCTCGGTAAAAATACCAGTCTTTTTCTGCAATTAAAAAAAAAGGGGTTAAGGCAGGAATCTGGTGCAGAATAGTTCTTTCCCTTTAAATTCACACCCTAGGCCACGCATGTTTTGCAAGAGCCTCCCTGTGCAGACAAGCCCTGAGGCTTCAATGCAGAAAAACGCCCCTGATGGGGGAAGCACCCAAGCCTTTTCGAGGCCAGGGCCCCGGGTATGACAATGAGGCGGCTCCTAAGCCTGCACGTGGCAGAAGAGACGAGCAGGCTCGGAGACATGTGGTTTTCCCTTAGCGTGAGGAGACAACAAATATATACAAGAGACACTTGGTGTCTTTTCTGACCTGTAATATACCATGAAGAGAAGGGGAAAGGAGAGGGCAGACAGATACCACATGCTTAGCTCAGCTCACTTTGAAATCATTAATTCGGCCTCTTATCTTTCTCAAAAATTGTGATATTGGATTAAATACAATGAGCCATCCATCTATAGATGTATTTGAGTATCTTTGATACTGTGAATATTTAGGCCCCAGAAAGGACACATTGTATGGCTTTGCCCTGCAGTGACAAAGGATACGAGAAATTGGAGATTACCAGAAAATAAAGCAAGTGCAACACCTGGGGCTTTACGGGAAATACCAGATTATCACAGTTCTGGCAATAAACCCAAAACTGTTAGCAGTGCTTCAGATTACTATGGCTTTTTTTCCTTTCTAACCCCCTAGAATGAACCAGACACCTACCTAACCCCTAAGAAAACCAAAGCTATGACTCATGCCACCTCTCCCAAAAACTGACTCAAAACATTACCAACGCAAAATGTTACAACACATAAAATAAGCAATGGTCCTGCTAATACAGGACTTGTTCTTATAATTGAATGGCCTGACCACATTTTCTAAATATAGGATAGACAAGGAAACCTCTCCAGAAGCACTAATATTTCAACCAATCAACCAAATACATGCTATGTGGACAGGGGTAGTTTTAAAAGCTATTATCAACGTATTTCCCATGTACAACATTTCTTTGCCACTGCTTTCTCTTCTGCCCATCAGCAGCAGGCAGAATGGGTAAGTTCAACCACAGAAAGGAGCAATCCTCTGAAATGCAGCTTAGGAAAGCCCTAAGCAACAACAGCAGCATCACAGCTGCTTGTCTGCAGATCTACAAGGGCAGTCTTACATGTGGAAGTTTGACAGCAGAAGACTTACAAGTATTATTGAAAAAAAATTAAAGCTTGGGAGGTCTGGGGAAGCCAAGGTCACTTGCCCAGGAAAGGGTCTGCAGCACCTACACCACCATCGGCAAGACAGATCAGCATCCTTGACAAATCAGCTGAGCGAGAGGAGCACTGAAGGGGCAGAAGCACAGTAACCAGTATATAAAAGGGCTAGGCACCAGGGCTACACAGCCCAAAATTGGAGCTTACCTTCACTACTGCTTAAACCAATATTAGTATCCAAGCAAATGACAGAAAAGCCTGCTCAGGAAACTTCATGTAGTAACATCCTTTCCGGTCTGCAGCGCAGACATCATGCCGGTGGGGCAAGGACTCATGGTAACTTTCACTCAACAGTTCTTTCTTGGTTATCAGCAAATCTCTTCACCCTCATGCCTGAAAGTGCACAATCATGAATGAGGAAAGCCGAGACAGATCCTCAGCCTTGTCATTAAGGAATGGGCTGCTGCAGTGCAGCGTGGGTGCCTACAAGTCACCTCCCCAAAGGATGGGGACTGTCCTTCACTTCCTGCAGGCAACTTGAGGGTTCATTTAACCACTATCTGCAACCATTCCTCCAGATTTTCACCATCTTCTCCCACCACCTACAAGCATTATTTGCCAAGATGTCCCTCCTAAAATCTACCCACTGACATTTCTTCAGGGGGGTCCCAAACCAAGATCCCTAGGAGTTTTACCAGGTCTCTCCCTTAATCTAAATGTGTCCACTTCAGACAACAGAAAGGTTTCCTCATTCCTAAATGGTCCAGGCAGCCCTGCTAGACAGAAAGGGGTGCCCAGGGCTCATCAGGGTGGGCAGTGAAAAGGACACCCAGAAACAGGCACCTCCCATCTTCCCAAGATGATCACTGTAGGGTATAATGTTCAGATTCTGGACAAAGACTATTCATAGCTGGAAGGACTGGGAGACGTAACCCAGGACTGAGTGGGGAATGTTCTTTCAAGTAAAGCAGCAGCATAGATGTTACTACACACACAGTAGTTTTGGTACTGAGTCATCATTTCATGCAAGATCCAGGATAATTTCTGGTTTGGTCTGAACCTCTTCTTCTTGATCGTATAACTGGCATCTCTGCAATGTTAGGACCTCTTCTGCGATACAAGTTTTAGCCACGTTTCTTACCCAACAGATAGCCAGAGAGTTTATTTTAGCATTCATTAAATGTGCCTCTCACGCAGACTCTCAGCACAAATACAGAAACCTAATCTCATTTATTGACAAATGCGAAGCAAAATACACTTCCATGCCAAAGAGAAGTTCATCACATTCCTTGTCCTTGCCCTTCAGGCAAAAGCCTGAACAAGCAGATGAAACACGCATGATCTCCGCAAGGGAAACAAAGTGCTTCTTGGGTAGCTGTAGTCAGGCCTTTGAAAAACAGCCTGCCCAGCTCCAGCACCTCAACCTATGGATCCAGGACCTGTCAGCAAGGCTTTCTGGATCTGAATCGCTTCCAAACTTCAGCCATTTTTTTCAAGCAACCAAGACTGATAGTGCAAGATGTGCGATTTGCTCTGCTCATGGCAGAACTCCCACAACCTAGCACTGGGATACTGTGTGATGTAGAACTGATGCTGCTTCTCAAGCTGCTGTGCCCAGCAGTGGTTGCATCATGGACCAGGCATAGCAGTGGTACAGGCTGGTTCTGAAAACCTGCTGTCTGAGAAAGCCCTGCCATACGCTGTCAGCTGTCTACCCAAAAGGTAGCCACATACCAGGGCAGCAGTCACTGGAGTGTCTCCCAAGCCTCTCCCCTCACCAG
Organism: Apaloderma vittatum; assembly: GCF_000703405.1. Taxonomy (NCBI): domain Eukaryota; kingdom Metazoa; phylum Chordata; class Aves; order Trogoniformes; family Trogonidae; genus Apaloderma; species Apaloderma vittatum. The sequence goes on along the minus strand of NW_009732480.1, from coordinate 82,540 downwards.
TATTCCTCTTCTTGCAAACCCCACAATGGAAGTCAGGCAGGTGATTTTTTTTCTTTGTAGTGCAGCTGAGGCTTCTTTCCTGCAGAGAGCAGCAGGTCAGCATGAGCATAGCTGGTTACCTTGCGTGCAGAACAACTGTGCTAGCAGGAGAAAGATCTCCCTCCCTCCATCTGGCCCAAACTCAGTACTCCTTGCTTGCCAGCCCTGCCCCCCTCGCCAGAACTTGGAAATAGGTACAGGATGCAGGCATCTAAACACCCACCAGGCAAGTGCAAAGCAAGGGGGATGTGGTCAGGTTCAAGGGAGCCTCAGCTCCCTGGCCAGTTTTCTCCAAGAGCATCAATAGCCAGTTCCCTGCTGGGACCCTGAGCTCATTTGCTGATCTCACTTCTCACATCACAAGTGTAGCAGCACTATCAATAATCCAGCCAGATTATCCAGGTGCTCCCCAAACCCATGCCTGCACACGCACCACTCCTGAAATAAGACTGGTTTGCCCCTAGAGCACGGAGACTTCTCTCCGTCAAGGTTCTCTTAGGTCAAGCCAAGAGGTGGGAAACAGCTTGAATGCAAAAAGCTCTTTAGGTGGGCTTTAACCAGAGACATAGCTGCTGAGCATAGTTAACTGTAGGAAGAGACATACAAGAGGCATACAAGGAGGAAGGACTAGTATAGGCTTTGCCAGAGTAGTGTGCTAGCCAAAATTGCACACCCACACCCCTACGGAAGGCTGGAGTGCATCAGGGACTGGGGGACTCCTGCAAAGTGCCAGGGACTTCAAAGCTGAATAAAAAAATTCATGTGAGCACAAACATATGTATGCATGCACACACACAGAGGTTTGGAGTTGGAATAAAGTTCCAGCCTTCAAATCAAAAAGCTGTTGAAAGCTGGTACACATCACACACACCAACAAAGAGGGAGGAGATAGGTCAAAGAAACATCTGCTGAGAACCCAGCTGATGGATTTTAATCTGATTTTACCCTCAAATTAAGCAAATGTGCAAATTCTGACACCAAGAGGAGGTTTCTCTGAAAGGCTTCCAAACATCAGTCAACTATGTAGGAAATCTGCTTCAAATTTTGGGGGTGTTCTTTTTAAAAGAACACACTAAAGCACCTGATTTTAGTGTAGTTTTAAGGTAAATTAAAGTTCCATTGTTTCTCTAAAGAACACTTTTTCTGTCCATCTCACACATTTGTAGCTGTCGTTTTCTGAGCTGCCAGCCAAGTCTCAGACTTCCCCATCCCCATCCTCACCAAGCATGAAAATTCAGCAAGAAAAACTGGGCTCTGACATCCACATGTAAACAAAAATTTGAGGGGATAGTAAGGATGAGACAAGCTGTAAAAGAGCTCCAGGATGACTGGACTCCTCAGAAGCATGATCATCACCATCAGGCCATGGAGACAGCCCTGCGTGGCTTGTTGCTCTTCTCTGTGAAGAAGCTCTCACTCATATTGAGGTGCTCTTACCTTCCAGATATGCCTGAGCTAAAATCCTTTATAAGGACTGATGACTGAGTCTGCTGAGCCTAATTACCAGAGTTATTAATTACCTAAATGTTTAATTTTTACCATGATTACTTGTATTTGTTCTTACAATTTAGAACATCTCAAAAATGCAGCAACACAGCACTGCTCTTGTCAGAGAGGAGACAAGCACAGCTCAAAACACAGCTTTCTGTCGGGAAGACAGCACAGGAGCTAGGACCGTGTCCTGGCCAGGAGGCCACGCACATCTTGCGCCGCTCTGGACACCCTCATGGGATGCTGAAGCAACTTGCGGGTTTGCTTCGATCAGGCCACTGCAGGTCCAATGAGAGCTTCCCTCCTGTGCAGAGTCACATTTCCCAATCACATGAGTTTCGTCAACCTGCCCCAGACAGGAGGTCAGTGCAGCAGGTGATGCGTATCCGAGCTCCAAGCCCAGAGGAAAAGGCCTTTGCCCTCCCAAACTGCCTCTGCTGCCAGCATGTCCCTCCACCTCACCGGTGCTGGCAGATCAGTGGAGGGTGACCAGCCACTAGGACAGCACACGCTGACAGAAATCAGGGCAAGTAGCTTGACACCACACTGAGCACACTTCTGGGTGAATCAGGGGTGGTGAGTGGCTCCTACTCAGCTTCCTACTCCCCTCCAGCCTCATCCTCAGTGATACAGATGCAGCTTTCCCAAAAGAAAGCTCCAGGTTATCTCACTGCTCTGGACATGGTCTCCAGCACAAAGTGGAGAGCCAGTCTTCTCTGGGACACCAGTCCTGCGACTTCTCACCCAAAGGAAGAGTCGTGGATTTGCAGTCCTAGTCATGAGCTGCAAGCTCAGCTGCTCTTGAACTTACATTTTTCAAGTAATCTTCAAGAAACATTCTGAGTTTTACTGGAGCTTTGCTCCCATAAGAAAACAAGCACATCCAGGCAAGATCTATATGGGAGTCACAGCTTCACTCATTGCTTATTGCAAGAGCACAGCCCCACTCTCTCAGGCACTGAAAAAGGCACAGGGTCATACAACCCCCAGGATGAACACCCCTTATGCACCTGGAAGTGCTCACTACAGTCCAAGGGAAAATGAGAAGCAGTCAGAGGAACAAGAGGCCCATTTGGCCTTCTCTTCTGCCTCTGGAGTTATGCAGCAGAAGCGGGATGTGGGTCCACAGAGTCACCCTGCCCTAGTCCCAGCCGATTCTGCAATCGGAGTTCAAGCACTGCTGCAGTTCTGTTAGAGCTCTGTGAGCCAAGACTGGAGATGAGGGTAACACTCAGAGCAGGAGGCTGGCAGTCCAGATGCAGGAAGAAGGATGATGGAACCATGCTGTTCAGGGCAACACAGCTTTCCCTTAGCCGCTCTGCAGCTGGAGTCCGTCACATTAACAAAGGCAGGAGAGAGAATAAGCTGAAGGTATGACCTCAAGGGTCGACAGCCAGGCTGCACTCAGCCCCTCTCCAGATGTTCCTCCTCTCACCAGAGACCGCCTCTCCCAGGTTACTTCACACCCATCTCCAAAAAGGGATTGAAAATGGGATGCCTAGGGCTCTGACTCACCAGCTTTTGGATCCATAGCGGGATTACTTACTAATGCACCACTCTGTTCTATCCTGCCCCTTCTGCCAGGAGTTCTTACCCTCCTTGGTCTGCCTGAAGGGAGAGACAGGTTATTCCTCAACCCTGATGGGTCTCTCTCCCATAACCATTCTGTTTGTATTGACATCTTAGACCACAAGCCACGGACAGTGGAGGAACAGAACTGCACGCTCACTTATCAATCCCTCCTTCTGTAGAACTAGTGTGCTCCAGCAAAAAGACCAGAAAGCAGCTGGGACATACAATCTCTTCCTGTACCCCAGCATGAATCACTGGAGCTTGTGAGTCAGAACACCCCCTGTTCCCAAAGCTGAGCAAGTTATTGCACGTTTGCTGATCGGTGGTAACTGGCCACAGGCGTGCTCTCAGCCACATGGCAACGGCAACCGCAGTCCATTCGTTCAGGCAGTAGAAACGATCAAGCGAAAATATGCATGTGGACAGGTCCAGGAGCACAGCTGACATCTGGTACCTTGTGTGTCCCAGTGTTTACAGAAAATAAAACTGCTACTGTACCATACCCTTCTTCTAAACAAATCTTTTGGCTAATGTTTCTACAAGCTCCTTAGAACTAGAGTCTTTCCTACAAACAGCTATGAACAAATCTAGAGCATGTTCATCCTGCAGTGTGGACATAGCTCACACAGAGGTACCTCAGTCAGCAGAGAAGTAGCTGTTTTGGTTGTGCTGCTGTTGAGTATCTCCAATAACATGAGCTTCCACCACAAAGTCCACAGCTATCATGTGCAAGGGACTTCTACATCCGTCACCGAACTCTGTGTTAATGTGGCAGCACTCTAAAGCAGCCCAGGCTGCTAGATCTGGCTAATGTACGCCTGCTTCTGCAGAAATCCTGCTGCTGGATCATGCCCAGGGGCACCTTCCTCCTTAAAACCTCTGGAGTTTCAATTGCAATGGCCTCCTCCATAACCTTTCTACCAAATCCTGACTCACTTGAGAACTGAGGTCAAGCGGGTTCCTACTGAAACACGAGACACTCTCCGCAGAGACTCTTCACCTGCTCTCTGAGTAGTTTTCCAGCATTAGCATTTGCCATGGGCAGTTCAAGAGAGAGGCACAATCCCTGTGTTGCCAGCCTTATTAGCGCTGACGAACAACAAAAACCTTAAGCACACGCAATGTTTTCCTCACCGCCAAGTAAAAAATAAGAGAGAATGCCTGGAATTGCTGGGGAATTTAACCAACTAAATGCTTTACATTTCTCTGGTCTTTTTTCCCCAAGCAACCTCACAGAAGTACAGATGAAACACAGACCCTTTCCAACCTCATAGCCCTTCCCTTTTCAACTGGCTCCCTCACCTAGCCCACCATCAAGGCTCCCTCCAGCCTTTTTGCTTCTCCTGCCTGTCTCCCCATGCTGCACTGGCCTCCTAATCTGCTGCCACTGCTCTGGCATCTGTTCCCCCTGTTCTGCTCTGAACTTTTGCATTGGCACTGGTCTATTTGTCCCACTTCCCCGAAGTCTACCCCAAATCTTTCAGAGTGTGAAACTGCTTTCATACCCACAGTCTTGCCTCAGTGTCAAGTCTTTGACTGCCCCAAGCCATCCAGTGTCTGATAAAGTACTCTCTTCTGTTGCAGCGAGGATTTCTTCCAGCCTTGAACTTTGCCAGCATTACAGGAACATCACATACTTATTTGCTGGCCTGTTGCTACATTCTACAGCTCACACAGTCCCTGCAGGGTGGCCCTTCCACGTGTATTGGGTGGGATGCAGCCTGTCTATCTTTCAATGTCTATTACAAACTTCTAAAGGAGGCTTGCTGGTGGTGCTTCTTCATAGGTGGACACCATCTCCCTCTGGAGGCCTTCACGGGCTGTTCCACTGGCTGTAGCTGAGACACTCACTTTAGGATAGCTGCATCACTAAAAATGTGAGTTTAGGTTAAAGATAGCCCTTGTCCTCACAACAAAGCTAGCACTTCACATGAGATCAGCAATCCTCTTCTACACATTCACATAAGCCAAAACAATTGTGTTAAAAGCTGCAGTGGAAGAATCCTTTCCTCCCCTGAGTTTGAGAGACCCCTGGGGAAATCTAGCATCCCCATGGCATATTGATGCTCTTTCCTGAAACAACTGTTCCAGCACTCTCCTCCTCTAAGTGGTTTTACTGCTGCTCAGATTCACTGACGGTGATAAGCTTTACCACATGGGACAATTGCCCCAGATTAGCTGGCAAGGAAAAGTTGTAGTAAACATCTTTCAGCGCCAGAGCTGTCCTGGAGCTCTATCTTAATGACAATTTCTCATGCAGACACCTAGAGCACAAGGGTAGATCAAGACTGTCAGAGAATGTCGGTTAGCCAAGTCTGCGCCTCAGCAGCCAGAGACTGGTCAGGGATGCAGTGTGAAGAAGGAATGTTTTTCACACTATCTTCCAGCGTACGCCATTCTATGAGTCTATCATTATCATCCCCCGAGTCTACTGCACTGCCAACTAAACAAATGTTCTTATCTGGAAGAGGCAGTCCGAGGTCCAGCCACAAGCTGGAGAGATAGAGTCTACGGGATAATTTCCTGCCTGGAATGAGGATCTATGTACCAGGACTGGAGCATCTGCTCAGAAGTGATTGGAGAAGGAACCCTTCTAAAAGTCTTTCTAGAGAAGAGTTGTTATGGTGCAGGTGAGTCATGATGGGAAAAGGTGCTCACAGGTCTCACCAATTCCCATCAACTCAACCCAAAGTCGGACTTGGTTCAGCGACACAAGAGAAAAATCAAGTGTCTTCCTCTGATGGACTCACAGAGCAAACAATGGGCAACCTCTGCAGCAATAAAAGGCAAACAAGTGACCTGAACCTAAGCAATTTAGTTAGTAACTAATGCAATAAAAGGACTGTGTTCATGCTGTGGAAGTCTAACCTAGAACTCTTCTATTCTTTGGATCCAGTTCTGCTCTGGATCCATTAGTAGAGAAAAAGGGGATTTGCACTCTGACTAAAGTGACCAGTTGTGAGATTTACATGTGATAAAACACCCCTACAGCACATCTCAGTAAAGGACTAGGTTGTCAGTACGAGCAACTACAGGTAAAGGTTCTTTACATGTCCCCTCTAGAGCTGTGAGCTACTGCAGGGCTTTGATGTGGCACTAGAAAAGAGAGTGTGATCTGATCCCTCACGCTCACGCCCAGTCCTTTTCCCAACACACAGCCCTCAGAGCCTCACCACAGCCCATATGGCTCAAGGTGCCTCATTCCCCTGCTGTGCCCAAGCCAGTGCCTCTCAGTCCCACCAAACTCTCCATCCTGCTCCCAGTAGAGAAGATGCTCACAATGTAGGCACTGCCCTGTCCCGTCTGTGTACTCAGGAGGCAGGGTGATCCTGATGATGGCTGTTAGACAATCCCTGGTCCCTGCAAGCTCCAGAGTTCCTTGGGAAACCTGGTTATCTCCAAGCAGCTACTGCCTCTGCTTGGTGATTTCAAGCTCCCCATCCTGAAGCTATCACAAAAGTCTCCTCCCAGATCTCACAGCAACAGTTATGTTCTGATGTCATACGCAGGAGACCACGCGTGAGGTCAGCCTGTCACAGCATCAGCAGAGCTGGTGGAGGAGCCCATGCTGTGGCCACAGCAGCACGGTGGGTCTCTGCAACTCAGAGTAAAGGGATGAAAAAGGGTAGGGGCAAATCCCACCACCAGTGATGCCAGTGTGAAGCCAAAACAAATCTGTTCAGGTCAAGAGACACATTAGCATCACAGTAGCAGCACCAAGAGCCAAACCACATCCAGGCAAGCGTACAGCTAAACTGAAAATCTCCTCCAGGACCTGGTCCCCCTTGTAGTCTCTCTTAACAATGATAAAACACAAAGTCTGAGAGAGTTGCCGCTCTTTTCAAATACATTGCCAGATAAAGCACAGATAAGAAACAGCCAGGGATAATCCCCCCCTGATACCATGACAGAGAACAAAATAGCACTGTGCTGCATTACCACCAAACCTGCTGTATCTTTCCAAGACAGTTCTTGTATTGCCCCAGCTCGTATTCCCCATTTACTCAGGAATTAAACTTCATCCATTAAAGGCAATCTAAACATTTTATCCTGGCAACATCTTAAATGTCACCTTGCTCATTCAGCAAGGAACAGTCAAACCTCCTCTAAGGAGCAGTCCAATTTTGCTAATAAGCATTATCCCCAAAGACTGCAGGCTTACAGTCCATGTGTCTTTAACTGCAACTCCATGCAGTTACCTCAGAAAGTGAGGATGTAACCTAAATCTGATCTCTGAGAGGTGGTCGATCCCAAGGAACAGTCCCTGTAATCCTCAAAAAAAGTGGCTTTTGATATTTACCTCAAGAAGAAACAAGAAACCAACCAACCAGACGGCAAAACACAACACACAACCCCCAGAGAATTAGCACAAATCCCCTCAATTACCATATCACTGTGACAGGAACCGACTGGTGCTGGTTTTTTAAAGACTACATTGGGGCTTTGGGTATCACAAAAAAAAGAAGGAAAAAAAAAAAAGAAACAAAAAATCAAGAAGAAAGCAGACCTATAACAGCATGAAATATGAATGAGATGCAGAGATTTGCACACTTGCCTGGCAAATGCTCCCTATCATTTGCACCCTCATGCAACCCACAAGTACTCTCCTGCTGGCTTCTCTCTTCTTCCTTTAAGTAAAATTTGTTAAAAATGGGAAGTACCTTTTCCTGGGTCAGGTTCTCTTTCCCCCTTTTTCCCTTCTTTGTTCTTTTTGCTCTTTCCTTTCCCTTTTTTCTTGTTCTCGGACATTCTGCACAAGTGTTTACAGTCTTAGGAAAAGACAGTCCACACCAGATCTATATGCCCCAGGACTGCTACTCCAAATGTTACTTGCCAGCTGCAACTTCCGACTGTTCTTATATTGTTTCTGACACAGACAACACCCACCACTGGGTGGAGAAGCAAAACTTTAACCGTTTGCTCACTGCTCCCAGTTGCCTGTAAAGATGCACTGGGTTACAGTGGGAGGGCAAGGGGAGCAGCTCTGCCGAGAGTGTCTTTGACACATGAAGCCTAGAGGTGGTTTTCCACTTGCTGATTCTGTCCCTGGCTGTAAGCAAGTTCTGAACAGTTTCTGAAACATCACAGAAATAAGCATTTTTGGGGTATCTCAGTGATACATGAGAGGCCAGGGAGCCTAAAGAAAAGGGCAGAGGCTTGTAACCAGTTCTTGTTCTCGCTTCAACCCTGCAGAGGCATTAAGTTGGCCTTTCTACTCATACTGTTGTTCCCCTCCATAAACTAGTGACATCACCTGCCTTCATATCCAGCTCTTTGCGGTCCCAGGAGGTCTTTCCAAAAGCTAGGAATAGCTGGAGAGCCCTTACCTGCACTTCTTGTATCTGCCCTCCATCTCTAGGTTGGTTAACCCCAGGTCTCATCTGGTTGGGGGTTAATAGGGCCCTTTTCCACAGGTCCAGCATGTGACAAGCGACTTGCCCAATCCCCTTCTGTAGGGAGGCCATGCTGACATCACCTCAAAAGTCCGTCAGGATCCCCAGCTGGAAAGCCCCAGAGTACTCCCAAATCATTCCCAGATGCAGCTAAGGGTTTCAAAGGCCCAAAGGAGCCATAAGCCATAGGCACTGGCTAGCACATTCGATCCAGCTACCCATGAATCAAATCCAACTCCACGGCCATGAGGAAAGCACGTCCTCCAGAGAAGCACTCCCGCCTGGTGTATGGACATCAAGAAAGGAACAAGCTACCAGCCCCCTTGGGACCTTCTCCCAGTGGTTAATCACCCTCATTGTTAAAAATGTCTGCCTGCTCTGAAGTGGAATATCTGGCTTCACTGTCCAGCCATTGTTTCTTACTCTTGTTTTCTCCTCTAGATTAAAAAGCCCTTCAGCAACTGGTATTTTCTCCCATGGAAGTATTTACACACTGTAATCAAGTTATCCCTCTTTTTTTTTTTTTTTGATAAGCTAAACAGATCAAGCTTTTTTTCCATTGCTTGCTGTACAGCATTTTCTCCAGCTCAGGGATCATATCTGTGGCTATCCCATTTTGCAATATCCTACTTAAGTGAAGAACACAAAAACCAGGCGCTATTCCATTGTCTTTTGTGGACAGAGGCAAATACAGAGGCATAATCCCTTCTGCCACCCATTCCCAGCCTTTTAACCCCCAAGAGTTGCATTCGGGCACTGGGCTTCACAATGAAAATCTGTTCCATTGTGCTTCTACTGCAGCTCCTACCAAGTCCCTGCTCTGTCAGACATAGTCCCCTGCTCTTTAACTAGAATGAATTTCTCACTCCTCCATGACACCAGTGTCTGTGGTGAACCTTCATTTGGCTTTAAAAGAGCTAGAGTGCCAAGCCACGCAGCTTACCCTCTCTAGCTTCTTTCTTCCCACTGATGGTTGAAGCTCCGTCAATCTCTGTGTCACCTTGCTAATTTTACAAGCATGTTCACGTCCAGGTTGCTAGTGACCACAGTCACACTAGAAACACTTCACAGAGCATGCACTTCTGGGTGCCAGCAATAATTTGTTGGTATACACTAGTCAATCACTTATCTACCTGTATGAGAAGTACACCGGAGAACTTACAAGACTTATTTTCCAGTTTGAAGAGAGAACATGACCCCACTGAACGTGCTCCATACATCCTTACAAAAAGCTGAAAGGTATGTAACAGAGAACATCTAAGCAAACTTGCTTTGAACTCCCAATTCGGAGTCTGAGTCTATCATACATTGGTTTAACATCCTCCGTGGTTTCTTGGTCACAGCATAATAGTAGCCTATGTTTCTTTTCCAAATGCAGGATAATAGCAGTTACAGACTAGTTAGTGTCTTCCAAGCCATTAGGAATGACAAATTTCCACATTATTAGTTCACTATTTGGCTCATAACCATATTCCTCTTTGCTAATACTTTTCTAGAATTCCTTAATTCTGTACTTAAGCTGCACTTGATGGTGATTTCCCTCCAGATGTCTTTAACTTGTTGTCTACACACTGTAACTCTAGATGCTCACGGATTGCCACCTATTCTTCTCTCTTCTAAACTCTTTAATCTTATTATTGCTTCAAGTTGTTGCTTTCATTGCTACCAAGGTAGGATGGCTGTTAGCTAAACCTCGTCCTCTTTCTTGACTCTGAAATCTCAGCTTTCTTGGCCTCTGCTTAAGGAGTTCCAAGTTCTTACATTTTCCTGTGAATGTTTTAACATCCAATCAACTTCAGTCTTTCTCAGCCTTGGGAAATCAGTTCCTTTGAATCCTCAGGAGCGTCTTCTATATTTTTCTGATTAGGACTCTCATCTGCTAGCCCATATGAATGATAACCCATCACGGTCACTGTCTCTATGTCATCCACCAGTGATTTATTCAGCCATCCAAATCAATAAGCCAGCATTTACCAGTCATAATGAGGTCCAAACAGAGTTCCCTTGCTTTGGTGTGAATAACTTGGTGTTAGATCTACAGAATCTTGAAAAACTTTGATGTTTTACTGCTAGCAACAGCTCCCTTGCCAGCACGTGTCTCTCAAAGGGATGTGTCTCATAAAAAACACATTTCCCTCCCTCCTTTCTTCTCTTTTGCAATTTTATTTTAATCTTGAAATTCCTTTTACCACAGGTTCTTTCACATGAAGGCTGTGTTTTTTTGATCCCCCCCATTATTTCTGAAAATAAACCATAGCTTTTCCTCCACTCCAGCAAATCAATTCCTTTGCTCCTGTTAAAGACACAAAGTCTGTGTTTTCATGCAATCACCTTTCCACAGCACTTATGTTTAGTGGAGTCTTGTTAACTTTAACAAGTGCAGCTAAGATGATGTCCTACCCTTTTTTCCCCTTTTTTTTCAAATTCATAAATAGTCAGAGATTACCTACTGCTGAGCAGTGCTGAGGGTGAAGCTGTGCACAACAATGCTGAAGCTCAGCTTCAGCATCAGAAAACAAAAATTACAAAGTCTAAGAGGCAAAAATTGGCAGTGTCTAGCTTAGTCCCACTTTCCTAAACAGCCTGGCACATGTGACGAGAAGAAACAGCACCAGCAACACCTGACACTGGTAGTTTTGTACCTTGGCAGCAACCACAGTCTCACCTGTGACAGACGAGGAATATTATATGCAGATTAATTTTTGCCTTGGCAGGTGTACATTTTGTACATCCTGATATCTCATCCAACTGGCTGGCCCCTGTCCCAGGGCAGGGATCCACCCCTCCAGATCCAGCTTTAGCATCACAGATGTACGGTATATGCTCTCTCACGAACAGTCCCGACATACAAGCACAGGAGCTAAACCCAGCAAGTGACTTCAGTGCTCATGTGGCTACACTAACAAAATAAAACCTCCCAATGGGAAGGGTATTCCAGATTGGTGTCCCAGGTGCCTCATCTGGTGGTCAGCACGTATGTTAAAGGCTATGCTCTTAGAAGTCACTTAATACATCATTCCAAAATAGCTTTTAATGCTTATTGCTTTAAACAGTCTCACGGAGAGTTATAACCTATAACAGTATCAACCCATGCTTTTTTCTAGTCTTTAGCATCACCATACAGCTTTAAGCTTAAAATAGGAGGCATATAATTATATAAGCGACGGAGCCATACCTTACACACAGATAATTCTTGCATGAAATCCATGCGTGATTTTACAACACACTGTGAGCAGCAGAGTGAGTTTACCAGGCACAGCGTCCTTACCCCATTAGAATTTGCCTAAATCCCCACCTAAAAAGTTGGGCTCTTTAATCATCCCCAGGAGGTCAGAACCGAGACCAGGTGAAAGAGAACCTCCCTACCTCTTCCCACACACAGTATCCATTGCAGTCAGCGGCTGTAAAATTACTTCTTCAAACAAAAATCCCAGATCGGCTCGGTGGAGGAACGGAGTCCGCAGCTAAGAGTCACACTGCTGCATTGCATTCTGGCTTCTTTTCTGGGAGGATATAAGGCACCACTCCCATGCAGAACAGCAGTGTGCTCTCCAGGGGAAAACTGCGTAGCTTGCAACAGCAAGGTCTGCGTCTGATAAAAAATTACTAATACAACACCCCCGGCCTGATGGAGATTAAAAAAAAAAAGCTGACCCGTCAGTGCTACTCGATATTTGCTGAAACCCAAATGACAAGCCCACTCCGGCTCCTCCAGTCTCCATATTTCAGAAGCAAAGGCAGGCGTGCACGCTCCACAAACTTCTGAGGCTGTATTTATGGCAGCAATCTTGGGAGCACAATGACCTATTTTAAATTGTGGCGTTTTCAAAAGCTCTCGGTACTAGCTTAACTCTGCTCTCACTGGCATCACCAGGAGGTGGCCATCAGCTTCTGGGGAACCTCTGTATCACGTTACATGGTCCGTCCTAGAACTGTCACAGTTCCTGTTTTACAGCAGAGTCAACCCAAAATTGGTGATAGCCAGAAATACTTACACGTTATTTCTAGAGAAGCAAAATAAAAGAATACACAGTAGGACCATATCTGTCAATATCCTTTGGCTTATCAAGGCAATTCATTGGACAACATTGCTCCATGAGCTTGTTCCTGCAAAACACTGCAAGCTTGACAGAAAGACTAAAGCCCTGTGAAAACAGCATCTCCTAACCCACCCTGAGCTGGGGACATGCAGAATCCTTCCAGCAGGATCTCTGACACAAATGTGTTGAACAGCAGCACAGCTTTCCTGTCATTGCTGTTCAGATCACACCTCCAAAACCCAGGTAAAACCCAAATGCTGGGGGTTATCTCCTCACAACAAGCATCTTGTGCCAGAAGAAAAGATGCTGACGTTTGCTGGATCATCAGCTCAACAGAAGGTGTGCTATAGGTTTGTCTGCTGGAACTGACAAGCTGGGAAAGGTATTTTTAAACTGAAAATACCATCCTTCTTTCTGTACCTCTTGCTCATCTTTTGTTGCAAAGAGGGAAAAAATAAAAACCACACAAGCACAGCTATTTGTCCAATAAAGGCCTAGATAACTTCCACCTGACCATCACCTAATGTCCCTCTACAGCACAAATGGTATTTTACCATGCTCATGCTTCACATTTGCATGCTTCCAAGTCTGGCCTTATCCCCCACTGCACATTCAAATCCAGCTCTGAAATGGGGCAGGTCTTGCAGATGATTGATGGAGACCTGACCCAGCCAGCCCCAATGGGACGTTTCACATTGCATCTTCTTTCCCTTTTCATCTTTAGGAATGAAATCCCCATCTTCACACGATTTGTCACATAGTAGTTGTGTCTTACAACCATATACATTTTTGCTCACAGAGGTGAGCATATGTTATTGAAACCCAGCTGAATTTGCTTCTGAATACAGGCAGAAGGACAAGGAAGCCAGGACTGATTTGCCTCCTGAAGATGGGCTCTCCCCACTCCCAACACATCCCTCGGATGCTGACGACAGCAGAATCACTGCCAGCTGAGATAAACCCCAGCCCTAGTTTGCAACTGCTCGGTGTTGCAAAGCACAGCTGGACAAGGTTCCACTAGTGGAGAAGACGGGTGCTATGGGGGTCTCTGCGGGGTGCCTCACACAGCAGGCAGGTCAGTCACTGCGCTTTACCGTGCAAACACTCCTCATGACCATGGGGGCTCCTGGCCCACCACTGCCGTGACAGTCAGTGCTGAGCTTGGGCTCAGGCTTCATCCTTGCTTTGGAGGCAGCCTCAGCTGATGGGCTTTACATCAGAGACTTATCCTTTCCTTCCTACCAAGTGAGCCATCAAGGCTGCTAAGAACAGCTCTATTCTGAACCAGCCCAAACTCACCAACCAGTTTGGAACAGCCTCAGTTAAGTTCTCCCGTCCACGCACATGAGCCAGATCCGACATCGTAAAAGCAGAAGTCAGCTCCTTGCTGAGTAAGCCACCTCAGCTCTCAGAGTCTGAAATACTCCTGGACACTTCATTCGAGCTAGAGACATCTACCACTTCCTTCACAACCTCCTATTTATTTCCTCCTCCTGCCCCTGCAATCAACAGCGATTTTCCATGAAAACAACACGGAACCCTCCATTTACATCTCTATCCTCTGCCTTTCAAGGACGCCTGGTCAGAAAGGGCCAGGAAGTTTTGCAGAAAATTCCATGAATTCCTATGGCCTCCCTTTCTCTAGATGCAACTCTGCTGAAGTGCTGAAGGCCCCAGCAGGTTAAAGCCTCCTACAAAGAAATCAGAAAGTTGCTTTTAGGAATGTTTATGTTCAAGTGATAACGTAAAGCCTCTCCCCCTCGGCCCTTCTCCCGCTCACAGGGTCAGTCTTGCGTTGGAGGAGTCGAAGCAGAGGCAGAGCCCGTGCATGAGTAGACCCTGTAATGGGAAGCACTTAACACCTCAGTTGCTTATACGAGTGGATCTAAGAGTGATCCTCTGCTAAGCGCCGTGCCAGACCCCTGCAAAACCTAGAGAAGCCTAGAGGAGGTACCGCTTACATATGATCACTCTTAACATGTGCATCCCCTGATCCATTATTCCCTCCCCCTGTTGCAACATCCATATATCCATTAGTCCCTCAGTTCTGCAGCCCAGGGGCTGCTGCCCGGACCCAGGGGATGTTCTGCTAAGATAAAATGCATCTATAGGTACAGTTGCACGGTCAAGGACAGAAAAGGCACATTTCACAGGATCATAAAATCATTTTGGTTGGGAAGGATCTTAAAGATCATCGAGTCCAACCATTAAGCGTTAATTTGATGTGTTAACTCCGCCACTCAAAAAAGAACTTGGAGAGAAGAAAGGTTGAACAGGAGAAACTGAAACCATCTGGAGCAAAAATAATCAGAAGCTGCTCTTGTAGTTTCTAGATATCTGATCTTGGGCAAGAGGCTGTATATAGGACATCTCGGATGTGTAAAAGCTCACAAGGATCTACAAAGAAAGGATTTCCCCAGGCTCATCTCACCATGGGTCCAGCTTACCTCTGGTTCTGTGCAAGCACCGGAGAGTGGAGGTGCAGGGTCCGACCAGATCTCACTACTCGGAAAGGCTCTGCCCTATACAACTGTTTTTAAAAAGCCATTAGAGATAAAACCTCTACCTAAATATGAAAGAGTTCTTCCACAGAAACCCTTCTGGAACCATAAAAGACCAAGAAAAGCAGATACAGCATCACTGACTGCAATGTTGTGGGTGGAGAGCACAATCAGATGGATGAGTACGTTATGCAGGGCAGGTGCTGCTGCTTCTGTGTTGTATTCGCCTGATTAAAATGTGCCTGAAGCATCAGAGTAATTGCGTCTGCTGCACTGGATTCAGTGGAGGAGATGCTGTGGGTTAACCCTGGTGGGCAGCTGAGCACTACACAGCCACTTGCTCACTCCCTCTCACCCACGACGAGACAGAGGAAAGAAAGGATAAAAGCAAGAAAACTCAGGGGTCAAGATAAAAATAAAACAAATAATAATGGTTTTAGAAGTGACAGCTGAGAAGAAAACAAAACTAAAATGTGATGCAGAGGCAATCACTCACCAACTCTCATGGGTAGACCAAAGCTCAACCAGTTGTTAAGCAAAAGATGGCCAATCCTTTTACTGCTGAGCATGATGCTCTATGCCATTGGACATCTCTTTGCTCAGATCATCTGCCTAGTTGTGTCCCCTCACAATCTACTGTACTCCTCCAGCCTACTCACTGGAGGGACAAAGAGAGGTGATTTTGATGCTGTGCGAACAGCGTTTAGCAAAAGTCAGAATGTTAGCGTGGTATCGGTATTGGTCAAAAATCCAAAACACAGCACCATGGGAGTTGCTATGAAGAAAATTAACTCTATCCCAGCCAGGCCCAGCACAGGAGAGCACTGATGTTCACATCACCTCCCCATGCAACATGTTCCCCCCAGGCAGGGTATGCTGGCAAGGACACCACAGCCATCTGCGCCCGTTACGTGCTTCAGGTGGCCAGAGACAGCAATGGAGCAGGGCCACAGCTGACAGCTCTGCTCCTCCTGCTCCAGGGAGAGAGAAGGGCAGCTGAAGCATCTGCTGTTGCCTCTGCTCATGGGAGGAATGAAACAGGGAGCTCAGGCAGCCATGAGAACAGTTAAATTCTCTCCCTGGATAGGGACCAGGGCCAGGAGATGCTCAGTGCAGAGAGCAGGCTGCAGAGGGTATTCCTCCAGGATGTGCAGGGAAGAAGGTACAGAAGAGGGGAGTCCCTGGTCATTCACTCAGTGTGAAAAGGTCTGAATTGACAGCACCAGCTAGTCAGCCAGGTATGATCAGCTTGAACGGATTTTAAGCTGCCCTCTGTCCCATGGGGGAGCCAATCTGTGCCTTGCTCTAGGCTGCCTTAGGTTGCGGGCTATGCAGAGAGCTTTTTCTTTGCATAACTTCTCTAATCCAGAGAGGGAAGAGCCTGGGGGAATGGCTTGTGACTTCACAGCAGGGAAAAAAGCAGCAGCAAATCCACGTTATTATTTTTGTCCTCCCCAACAGGCTGCCTCTTGTGCAGGTGTGAGATATGGACTCAGATTCATCCCCTCTTCTCACAGCCACTCCCTGTATTTGGCTCCTCCAGGCCAAAGGAAGGCCTCCTGCCCTTCATCAGCCAGCCCATCCCTTTCCTGGGTCCCTGCCAGTTCACCTCTGCTTTGCTCACTAATGCACAGCCGAGGCCACAGCTGGCCCAAGGAGATGCCTCCTACTGCTGCCTCTCCCCACCAGTGCCCAGGAGCAGGGAGCTCAGCACCACTTCGGATTCCAGCCTGCTGCTGGCTTGTTATCTGCTCACGCAGCCAGGGCGCTCTCAGAATTACTGCTTTCCAAACAGCACTTCATTACATAACTCTGCCTATAATTGTTCTTGCCCAAAGGTATTAGCTGTGTTTCTCGCAGATTATAACCAAGATTATCCTTTTCTGCTCACTGTCAAAACCCTCCGTCTCGCCTTTTATTCTCTGCTCTCTCCTCTCATTTGCATTACGCCTTTCAAGAACCCAGCGTGGGGGTTCTCCACACCGGTCCCCCCATGTAACCACCAACACGTTATGGAGCAGGGGGAGCGACTGTTCGCCTGGGCAGCATCTTCCCTTTCGCCCTTGCCAGACGAGCGCCCGGCGTGGCCACTCCTCCTTCCATCAATCCTTTCCACATATTGCAAGCTCTTCGGGCTAATTGGCGCTCCAGTCTCCAACAAGGTCTACGCCGCACCACAGCACACTGCGAAGGGTTATCCGCTGTCTTCTCCAGTCCACTAATTGTGTAATTATGCAGAAATGGCCTGTCTGGTACAATCTATTTCTCATACTCCCCTGTGGAGCTTGTTGCTTACAATGCTCATTATTCCTCTAAGTATTTGCAGACCTTCACCCTCCATCATATTTCCACAAATTGCAGTTCTATTAACAAGGGAACAATTCCTGAAGTCCTTGCAAACACTGTATTCATTTTCTCAACTGCTCCCTCCTTTCTGGTCAGGAGCAGATTGCACACTGTCTCCAGGCTGGCTCAGTCTCCCCCGCTGTCTCGGTCCAGCAAAGGTGCCTTTGCTCTCCAGTCTCTCCCATGCCATTTCCCCACCTGCCATGCTCACGAGGCTGGGCTGTGGAGGACCTCAACGTGAGGAGTCGCGCAGGTCCCCGAAGGGAGGTGTGCTGTCCCACACTGCCTGCAGGGTGCACACACCTCATCCTCCGCTATGGACACACAGTGCTGGCTCTTTGCTACTCAATCCACCTCCTACAGAGGAGGCAGGTGGGCACTTCGCTTCATAGAGGATTTCTGCTTGGCATCAGACTCACCTGTCTGTGCAATTAAACCCCAAGTAAGGCTCGTTCTTCAGACTCGTTAGTCTTTAGTTTTAGCCCACTTGTTCAGGTTCCCTTTCTGGCCTGTGCCTGCCCCTTACTTTCCTTTCTGCCCTTTCCCAGTTTCTCTGCAACCTGCTGGTGCTTGCCCCTCACATTTTCCGTCCCAGCTCCAAGCAGCCAGCTCAGCCCTGGGGCACCCATGTCCTGAGTACGCACCAAGGCTGAAGGCACCAAACAGCTCACGAGATTGACTCTTCCATGCAATCAGGAATGGATGGATCCTTTTGGAAGAGCTGAGGAGGGCTGGGCAAGGTATGACCAACACAAGTCTGCCAGGAGCAGACCCTGTAGTGCGCCTCGTCTCCCAGAAGGACTCACAGTGCAGTGCCTAAGTTATCTCTAGGCGCCTGAGGTCCCACCACAGTTCTTTGGCAAGCCACATCCAGAAGCAGCCAAGCGACACCTGGACACAGAGATGAAATGTTGCTTACATGCAAAGGGTGATCAGCCCTTCAGCGGCTCCTCTCCATCTTACATGCCCCATCCATCACGCCCCAGCTGCCTCCATTCCTTCTGCACCACACATAACCTTTTTTCAGAGAACCCTGGGAGCAGCCCCACAGGCAGTTACTGTACTTTGTCCATCACACCACACAAGCAGGTTAACAGAGCACAGCAAAACAGGGATGGTCATACAACAGACACCTTGCGTGGTCAGCTGGCACATAACACATCCTTGATCTCTTCCTCTCTGCCACTCACAGTGCCCTTCTAACCTGGGCTTCTCACTCACCCCCAGAGCCACCCAGCTAACCATGCAGGCAAGAGCTCACAGCCAGTCTCAAGTCGACCACTTGCACTTAGCAGCAGCAACCCAGGGAAGGGGGTCAGGAGAGACCTAAGGGACCTTTCTACAAGAATAAATTGGGAGTTTACTGCAGGGCTGGATGCCCTCGGCACTCTATCAGTCATATTCAGAGGAAACACATGAGGCTTAATTTCCATTTTGAATTTCCAGTACAACTTTTGGCTTATTTGACTTGTGCCACAGATGCAGAGCAGTAAGAAAAGAATTGTTACCACTGCTGATCATGATAATAGACTGTGTTACTAAGCCTCACACAGGCTCTCTTGCATAGCATTCCATATCTCTTGCATAGTATTCCATACGAGAATTTAAAATGTCCCTATAAAATTTAATTCTAACCATCTTTCTCCTAGGTATTTCTGAAAGGAGGTCTCCCATGAGAGGTTTGATGCCTTCTCCTTTCATTAAGTCTAGATACTTCACGAAGCAGACTCTTTTACTCTTTTACTGTTCTGCTTTCTTCATCGTAGGCCAAGAGTTGATAAGACTTCACAAAAAGCAAAGAGATTACCCCCTCCCCCCCAAAAAAACCATTTTGACATCATTTGGACAGCTCAGTTGTAGATTTCAGCACAGAGTTAACGGAGGAGAATGAACATGCTGCTCAGGCAGACAGGAGCCCTCCATCCTCCTTTAATGACTGCTTTTGTAACTACCCCCTGCAGATATTAAAAGCTGAGAAAAATCCTCCTCACAGCAAACCGCAAGAAGAGTTTTTTTCTGGAATGTCATGTCAATAAATAGGGTGAACTTCTTAGAACTAGTCTGAAGGCTGCTGTATCTTAAGCTTCTCAGGCTAGGACACCAATCACAGATACACCTGGATGAATTATACATCACAGATAAATTCACTGAAGAACCAGATATTCCTTCCTGTTTGTAAAATGTTTCTTAGCTGACCTTACCAGCTAAGAATTACAAATACATTTATAAACATCTGCTGAATAGTTTACAGGAAGAAAAGTCAGGCTCTGACGCAGGTCATGTGTTATGATCTGCATTATGTCCACACAACAATCAAAGATACAGTTGTCGCAATCATGCACATAAGCCTCTGACCAGCACAGGTAAGTGCATCAGTGAAAAGAGAGCTCAGGGCAAGCCAGAGAATCAAATACAGAAAATGTATATGCTGTTGCACTCCAAACAGGAGACTCACAATGACTTGCCTGCAGCTATCCTTTTTATATACATATATATAAACTTGCATTACGTAATTTAGCATTTTGGCATCTCTCCTGCTCAGGACGCCTGCGTGCTAGGCAAAGCAAGGTCACAAGTCCTGGCAGTTCCCCTTAACCACCAAGCACAAACCCCGTTAATGATGACCTACAACTCCAGCAAATGCAACACTCAAGAAATTGGAGGAGGCACTCAAGAGTCAGGCAACTTTGTTCGGCCTTTGCCAGCAAGTTTAGACCAAACCTTTAACAGTGCTGCAGGGAAATCGGCTGGTTGACAAGTCTGTCTGATCTTCATTGGCCTCACTCAGCCTCAAGGGAAGTTTCATGATGGAGGCCCTTTGCAATACACCTCTTCAAGCACAGCTAAAATGGAAGCAAGCAAGAGCGAACCCTAGGGAGAGGGTCAGGGAACCAGGTGAAAGCCTACGATGAATCACAGGCGCGATTCAAGTACTCTAGCAGCAGAAAAGCACTGTGTAAAAGCTAGAGAGGATTGTAGGCTGCAACACTAGAAATTAAGAGGTTACAGAGCAGTGTTTGCATCTTTCTATAGTGCATCCCTTCCTACAGCGTTAAATGCCCCCTTGTCCTGATTAAAGAATCTTTGTCTCAGTCTTCTGTTACATACGTGTATGCAGAAATTAGTATCTTCCTCTATAAATCACACAAGCAGACATGGCAGAATTTCTGGCAAAATAACAGGTTTTGATCCCATATATGCCCCACACAAGCGGGGAGAAAATTATTTCTATTTTCACCATTCCCAGTCAGAGTCTCTGCTTTAGGACTCTGTCTGCAAATCTTTGGTCTAACATAATGAAGTGCTTTTTCTGCCTTCTGTGCCATAATGAAACTATAATGACCTTCTCTGGCAGTCACACGACCCTGAATAATTTGATCCATAAGCAATGGAAATGCTTGTCCCATCTGCCTCTGTTTAGAGCATGGCCAAGATGTTCTGCTTTTCTTCTCGGCATAAAACTTAGAGTGACCCCAGCACCCAGTCCGGTCCTGTGGGTTCCCCAAAGGTAAGCTGCTAATTTTAAAGGCAAATTCAGTGCAGATGACTAAGCAATGACCACAAATAACCCAAGGCCCCATCTTGCTCCAAAACATCACACATCGCACAAAGAAAAGCAAAGTCCAATGTGTTCAATCAGTGCCCCGAACCATGAGTGAGATTCCCATGGTTCAGAGGCACAGGGTGACAGAAGACAGCTCAGAGCAGTCTCTGCCCCTCTTGGCTCTTTCAGTCGCTGCATGAGGGTAGAGAGATGGAGTCCAACAAACCAGCCCCTGTACCCCAGCCTCTTGTCTGTTGGCAGGGCCTAGGATACAATCTTCTTAGATGACATGGCAAAAATGAAGTGCCAAACCACAATCTCTGTGACAGAAGTAGTTTAGAGGCAGGATTCTCCGCTCATGACATTTTGCAAGCAATGCTTGCCCACACCTCTGTCACAGCAGTCCAGTTTACAGCCCAGGGAACCAAGGTGATACCAGGAGAAAATCCCAAATGTGGCATTCTCCCACAAAAAGTTAAGCAGGTGAAGGGCCAGAAGCACTCCTTGGCAGGCACGAGGAACCCGAGTCACCTAGAATTCACATTCACCAGCTCAAGATAAGTGACTGGAAGTGACGAAAGGAACAGCAGAGATTTCAGAGCTGGAGAAAACTCAGGTGTTGGGTGGAGGATGGTCAGGAAGATATTACAATCACATATGTACATGTTAGCCTACACGGAGGATCTATGCATGGCACAGATATTTCTGATTATGACCACAGTTCGGTTACAGTATTTTCAAAAGTGGAAGCCAGTCCTGGATGCCCACACCTAGACACTTCAACCCCTTCCATCACTGCTGCTTTTGAACACCCACCCCAACAACGATCCCATCTGAGACTGTTCAGGGCAATTGTGAAGGACAAACAGGCTTATGTTTAAAAGCCTGTCTGCCCATTACCCTTCTCCAGCTCCCAGAACTAAAAAACCCTTAGAAAGAAGGGGCACGGTTATCTTTTCGCATTCTTTATTTGCATGCCCTGTGCTACTCTGGGGACTGACAGACTCTCACACATGTAGAAACATCAGCTGCTTGCCAGACCTTAGGATGCTGCATACCAGTCCCTTTCTATAGAGTAAGGTTGGACAGTGTAACCTACAGTGGGATTTTTCTATTTTGTTTTGTACCTCTAGCTGTCTTTCTTGGCTGCCTGGACAGATACAGTGAGAGGTCAACCTCACACTGAGAAGCCACGTTTCTCAATGGCTCATCTCAGCTGAAGACCTGGTAATGACTTCTGCACATGCCCTGGCTCCAAAGGTTAGGCATAAATCAATGACTAAGTTCCAGGATGCATTATTCTTCTAGCTGCTTGCTGGGGAATTACCCTTGTTTGATTTCTGAACTCTTGCAGATAGCCCTGAAAGTCAGACTTCATGGCTGAGCAGCTAAGCTGCTCAGGAGCCTACAGTCCTACTGGGAAAAAGTTTTTAGAGCTCCACAACTGAAAAACACTTCTCTCAGGCTCTTATTCTGCTAACTGCACTTTCTATCCCATATATCAAGTTGTCACAATTCACACTTGCCAGCAGCCGCCTGACCCTGCTTGGGTGGTGGCAGAAGTAAAGCAGAAGAAACATGGAGCCAAGTGTTTAAATGAACAGAGATGTTCTTGGCAGAGATGGGAAAAGGATGCGAGACTGCCAGCCTTCAAGCTAGAGAGCTGTGCACTACACCAAGGTCCCAGCTGTGTTGCTTGGACCTTCCCAGGACTAGTAAATTCATGCCCTGCAGGAGCTCTGACAGAGACCCTGTTCTAGCCCTTGATCCACAAAGCTCAGCAGTATGGGGTGGCTCAGCTTCACCCAGGCAGCCAGGACCATTGAGATGGACCCCAGCTGCAGTACCTGCTGGCTGTAGCCCTGTCAGGCCAGTTTGATATCCCCTGTTCAAGTACATCTCCTCAGAGAGCACAGACCTTCAACACTCCTAGCACAGGCTCTGCACGCAAAGCTACCAACAGGCTTGCTAGGCATGCCTGCGTGTGCGTGTGTGTTCCTCCCCAGCCCAAGTGGTAAAGCATGAGAAGAAACCTTGGCGCCAGCCCAGAGACATCTGAGCTTAGTAGCAGCATTTGACGACAGATGTGTGTCTTGCAACATCGCTACTGAAGTGTCTTTTCCTTCCAAAGTAGGAATCATTTTCCTTCACGTAATAGTCCAGGCAAATATAATCCTATTAACAAGGCTATTAAATTAAACAATACTTGGCACACCATGACCTAAAGAAACAATCCACCAACACCGGCAGCTTGTAAACAGCCCTGTCCCTAAGGCAAAATGGGCATTTCCTATGTCCAAGCGCCCTCCTAGCCAGCACGCTCCCACCCTGCTGCTGCACCAGGCTCTGCAGGACACCCAGTCCTTAAACGTGTGGGACGGCAATTAAGTAAGAAGCTGGTGCCTTCATAAAAATTGTCCTTCCTGAGACAAGTGAGCCTTTTTCCATCCTGCTCTCCCACCCTCTAAATCAACTGTATTCCCTAGCTCAAGTAGCATTCACTCAAGTTTGCACCAAGACAAGGCCTGGATCTTTGTTTGCATCTCTGCAATGTCTCTAATTTCTTGGGTTAGTAGCTCTTTTGCTCTTGCATATACCCAAATTCCCAACCCAGTCATGCCCGACTTGAAAGCTTGTGCCCACATCTCTTTTTGGTAGGGCTGCCAATAAAAGTTCCTCCTCCTGATGTGGTTTCTCCACTGAAGCAGTCCTAATTCTTGCTTCACTCCCCCAAGGATGCAGCTGGCTCTTCTTTGCCTCCATTTGCAGCTGTGACAGGGAATGAGCTCTTGACAGCACAGCCTTGGGAGGCCAGTAATGCCAGGATGCAAAGGTACTCCATGTGCAGCCCTGGGCATCAGCTTCATCTGTGTGAGCCTGAAAATAGCTATTATTTCCACAGTGCCGCAGCAAGCAGAAGACCAAGGAGAAGAGTTTTGGCTGGGGAGACTTTTGGGACTGCACTGACTTTTAGCGACATGAATTTATGCCCACAGATGTCACATCCACCCCACAAGGCACTGAACTGTGATCAAAGGAGGAACCCACAGAGATTAAGCACCAATATTGATGACTGAATACCATCTTCTCATTGCTCCTCAGAGCTACGCACACAATAGGACCTCAACAGATCTACTTGCTACATAAATCAGTGGCCTCCAGCACTTTTGGGTGGTTGCAAGGAGAACAGATACACTTGCCTATCAAAGCATTGCTAGTTTTCTCCTCCTACAGGACAGGAGCAATCACCTTTCTCTGCCCCTCTGCGGACACTTCACCTCCTGCCTCTGTACCCATAGACATGCTGTGAGGGCCGCTGCACCAGGTGTAAGAAGACATCACCTCACCTGTCCTTTCCAGAGCAGTTCATCCTTCGACCTCTTGCTAAGCAGCTGTTCTTTCCATGGGCTGAGATCAATTGCAAACAATTCATTGGCAGAGATCATCTACCAGATGGGTGAGGGATGTTTTATCATCATCCCAAGCACTACTGCCAGTTCCATGAAGGGAAGCGGAGGTGTTTGTTCAAGTGACATCCTTGGCTACATTATGTGTTACAGACAGGGTTTCCAAAGACAAGCACCATCCTACCAACTCTGCTTTGGAAGGAGATCTGCTCCAGCCTCACCAACCTACAGAAATCAGACTACCTTTGAAGCCGGGGCAAGACAATCCAAAAATCACTGCTTATTTTTCAATTCCTTTGTTACTTTATATTACCTTAGAAATCTTTGCAAAATAAATAATGCAAACAAACCTGGATCAGTTCTCAATGAACTGTGTGGATGTCCACAGAGTCCTAGCCAGGAAATCTAGACTAGAGAAAATGACGTATGAAGCAGTATGGTTAAAATTGCTCATTGTCACTTGACTCTTGCACAGTCCATCTACTTCATATTTTCTCCCAGCCAATTTGGCTTCCCTTGTTGCTTCGTTTTATGGGGAAGGTTTTGATTACTGTAGCTTAATATCTCCCTCATCTGCCTTTATGGGGAAATTGTATTGGAAATTTCCCCTCACACAAAACTCCTGCACAAAGCGAAGCAACGACAAAGGGATCTCAAAAGGATTTTTTTTTGATCAGCTGCCTTCTCAAGGCTCTCATCTGGGCAGGGTCTGAGATAAAGCCAAGATGAGCAGTCCAGCACTAAAACACTAAAGGGATCCAATAGGATGAAGATCTACAAATCTGCTCCTATCAGGAAGTACAATCAAATTACAGGAATTCACTCAGGTAAACAAACAATCCCAAAACGTGTCTAGATATGCACAGGGTGATTCAGTCCAGTGACAAACAGACCAGACACCGCTCCAGCCACTTAAACTGACCGCAGCACTTCTCACTGCCCCCCTGCTCCTCGAATTCCCGGAATAACAGACATTCTGCGTTGTTCAAACAAACAATATTTATTTTATTCTTACGTAAAATTGCACGGGTTCCGCAGATATAAACATAAGTAAACATTACCTCCTTTCCCCAGCACCGTAACACACAGCGGGATCACAGAGAAAGGAGGAGGACCACGGTGCCTGCATTCACCTCCTAGTTCTGCCAGCCCTTCGCAAACAACTCTGCAGCAGTCGAACATCTTGGGTTTTGGTCTCCATCAGACCAAGCACCTAAGGCCAATTTCACTTTTACATTGGCACACGTGGGTTTTCAGAGGTGTTGAACTGCATCAGCAGTAACCAGCATTTTCAACATTTGACAACTAGGCCACTTCAATGTATGTAGGCAAATATTTTAAAATATTGACAACGAACATCCTGCACTTAGTCACCTAGAAAGAGAACAAGACATTTTTCCTAATGGAAGGGCTGAGTTAGACTCCTGGTGACAGCAAACACAGGACAGACAGAAGCACAGAGCATTCCAAAACGAAGAGCAGCAAGTGCATATGCTGGCTTCAAGAGGCTGATTTATGTCTCTTTTAGCAAAAGCATTCACAAACTTACATCTTTGTCTATTCACAGATGGTGCTAAGCCAGCTTGTCCTGCTGGAACCATTACTGACAGCATCACTGAATCATCTCCATTAATCCCCATGAGGAGGCATGGGTAATTCTGGAAGGCTAGTGCAAGGCAAACCCCAGTGGGGCTCATTTAGTACTTTACAGACATTTTTGGAAAGCTGAGTTCCTGCTTCATGCCTACAAAGCCAAAGAACAGCTCTGGCCAAGGTTAAGGAAAAAACCCTACCTATGTTTCTGCCAGAAAGTGTCATGCAACTTGGTTTCAATTCTCAGTCAGCACTTTGGGAATCACTGAGATTCACCAGGGATGAAGCTCCTAAAATCGATCTTTCCACAAACTCATCAAGCCCAGAAGCAGTGAAAAACCATAAGAAAAAATGAATGCTTGCAAGTCACACCACAATTCTTTGCTGCAACACCAGCCACAGGATGCAAAAAGAACAAGATTGAAGAACTAATCATCCCAGGGAAGGTTACAAAATAAAGACCGATAAAGAGCACCTCTAATTGCTCCCCAGAGCACATCAGCCCTAAAAGGGAGACTCTCTTCCAAAGCATCTTCCTGGAGGTTGTGCACTTGTTCTGTGAGCATGAAGTTACTTGGACAAATGGTGGGAAACATAGGAGAACCACCTAGATATATCACTTGAGTCCTTACTGAAATGGGAGAAGCTTTCTGCCACCCTCTCACCATCCCATGTGAAACCAAAGACTGCAGAGCCCCCGGGGCGCTCAGCGCCAGTAGACAAAGGGCAGGAGGAATGTTTGAACAGGTGATTTTTGACTGGTACTGGGAAATTGCCAGTCCCTTCTCTGGTCTTGAAGGGTTTGCAGCTTCTTGAAAACACTGGGAACCAAGGACTCTGTTACCCCTTATAAGCCTTAAGGATTTTGTCACTTCTAATGTATCTTGCTACAAAGGTAATTTCATTATCCAAAAAGATGAGGCCTTCTAAGAATTTCAGATGCAACAAGCCATTGCAAAGCTCCCCTTCACCAAACCCTGTGTTATGACAATGGGTAAACCAATTGTTGGGTGTAATTTTAACAACATATTCTGGAATAGGCAATAGCATTATGGAGAGGATACTGTGAAGAATTTACAGAAAAGTGCCTGGTGTTGTC
>NW_009732480.1:47417-55484 GCF_000703405.1 Apaloderma vittatum | reverse complement strand
TCCCTACATTTCTTCGTGACAAAAAGCAGTAACAGCAATCATTGCAAGCTGAAATATTGCCACCTGGGGTCAGGTTTTGAGGGCTGCATCTACTGAGAACAAGACAGTCAAAAAGCCCCTCTTACCCACCCCAGTCTCTATCCACACAGTGCTTAAGCACCTTCTAAGATCGTAGTGCACTGTATGTGCTTAACCATCGCGGGGAGAAGGAACCTTTTTGGGACCTTCATTTTACAACAGCACAAGATGACTCAGAAATCTGGACTCAAGAAAAAGATTTGAAGCCAGTCGGTCAATGGGACTGGAGATATATCTGCTGGGAAGAGCTTGGGGAAACAGCAATAATTTCTAAGGAGAGCTATACTGTTATCAGGGTACTCATGGGAACATCCAACAGCTCCAGAGGAGCTCTGATTTCAGGTAGGGCTGTGTAGATCCAGCACAAACAGATAAGGCAGAAATAAGAAGGCCTCAGCCTGTGCTTTGGAGGGGAGGAATGGAAGCAGGGTATGGCTGGTCCCAGGTCATCAATGATATTTCAGTGTGGCATGTAGATGCCCAAGTGCCATTGTCAGGTCAGAAGACTTGATGGAAGTACTTTGTAGACCTGCTGGGACTTAAGTACCCGCATCCCACATTGAGAGCACAAGTGAACCGAGTGGTGAAGGCAAAACGTGCACAAGAGCAGTCAAAGGCTGAGTTAGAAACTCCAGCTGAGAGAGACTATGTTTAGCACAAGGGAAGCGCAACACATTTTCAGTCCCCATCAGCTACAGAGCCAATCTGGAACTTCTTGTAAATCAAATCAGGCTTGAATTAAAGTGCTGCCAGCACCTTCTCTCTGTAGGGCAGTCTGCAAACACCAGAAAAGTCTGGCTACCACAGAAATGGAATCACTAACAAACAGAAGAGCCACTCTGAGAGCAGCCAGCCAGTCAAACTCCAATTAACTTGCAACAGCAGCACTGCACGCTCACACCAGCAGCCCCAGGAAGTTTTCAGCCCCAGCTCTATGTGCCAAAAGTACATTATTCAGGCAGCTGTGGCATGACCAAAGCCTTTTTCTAGACAGAGAAGTTCTAGTCCCTCCGCTGGAGTGTGGGGCTGTGTAGGCAATGGTGACTGAGGTGGTCCTGCAGCCCAATTTCTCTAGAGCCTGAGAAGACCTGGGTGCCTGTTTGAAACATTCTTATTCATGTATGGCCATCACATGTCTGGTAGGTTGCTATAAATTGCTTCTCTGAACCTATGTCTTATTTCCACAGGCAAACAGAAGGGAGTTCACAGCACAGAGCAAGAAGTGGCTGGAAACAGTTTGGTGACAAGACCTCTCCCAGAATCCTCACCCCAACTCTCTGCATGTTACTGCCTCTCTGCAGTTCAAGTGACTGAGCAGGGCTCAGCTTTTCTGCAGAAGTGGCAGTGGAATTGCTGGAGACAGCAGCGAGAGGCCCAGGTGATTTGCACTGGCAGGAGGGTGGGCAGGCTGGGTTGCCCAGGGAGACACATGGGTTGCAACTTGCGAACAGACCTGGAGGCCATCCCCTTTCATTAAACAAAATCAAAGCACTTCTTTGTACCAATGAGAACTTCCTAGAGCCAGCAAAGGTCCCATCTGCCCTCCCACGAGGTTTGGGAGCTCCCAGCCAGTTAGTTCAGCAGACAACCAGGGGAGCATCCCCTCTCCCTTCTGCAGGGGCATCACGGCTTGGCTGTGCTCTCCTCACTTGGGTACTGCTTCGAGCTTAGGCTGGGCTGCTGAACACTCCCTGGTCCTAAGAAGCTCCCTGATGTCTGCTCCAGCCACATGACCTTCAACCTTACAAAAAGGGCAATGCTAGGCCCAAATTCACCCATTTTTCCTTTCTACTGTTTGCACAGCCAAATCCTCCGAGAAGCCAGGACTCTTAACACATGCTTTCCAGAGCTAGAGTTGAGCCAGCCCCAACCCCCTGGTGCACGTTAACTCTCCAGACTTGTTAGCAAACTGCTTCCAGATTACACAGACCAAGAAAAAAAATTTAAAAAAAAAAATCTTACTGGGCTTTATATAAAACCTGTTCTGCAGCATGTGAGGTGAGAGAGACAGCTGGTACAGGGCTCTTCTTGGACTTTTTAAGAAAAGCCCAACAGCTGCTTTAAAGAGATAGAACTAAAGAAAAATACTGATAGTGAGTAAATCTTATATCCTGTCAGATGCTAGGAGCCTTGCATTTGTGCAGCATCAGACAAAGCCCAGAAGAACTTTCCTACAAGGCTGCACAGCTCATAGCCCTAGAGAAAATTCTCCTTTTTGGTCATTTGAGCTGTTGTTTTCTTACAGGAAAACAACTCTATTTCTAAAGGATGTTCTTACAAGAACTCACTGCAGTGTTAAAGCAAGGCAAGGCCATGCAGGTGGGGTTACTGCCAGGCTGGAGCTACCCATGAGCTCCTCCATTACTATGAACTGGCCAAGTCTGTCCTGCAGCCACAGCTCAGCCTGAAGAGCACAGACATCCAGCCCCGCTCAGCACAGCACAGGCATGGGCGTACTCTGGTCACTCTGACATGGATCACTGACTCTTCCACGCACAGTGGCTCCCGATCAGGATCACTACATTCACCCCTTGCTCCACATACAGTTTTCCTTTCCAAAGGAATTATAAGTTACAGATTATGTTAATAACACACAGGCTTACCAAGCCCTAAGTATGAGGCACAATGGAGCATGCACGGTATGTTCTAGATCACTGACTCCTCCAAGGCTCCCAATAGAAAACCTTAATATAACCAGTCATCCGACAGCAAGGTTCAGGGGCATTTCTGTTGCATGCTGCTGAGCTCATTTTATGAGGATCGTGCTGCGATTTATACACTCTTGAGGAATTTCATTTGCCTTCAGTTGAATTTTCCATCTGCCTAAACATGCCCAGTGGGAGCTGAAGATGCCCACATGATTCTTGTAAGGTTATACCTGAGTGACAATACCCACAGCTCTGCCCAGCCACCTCCCATCTCATCTCTGCCAGGTTGCCAGCAGTTAACAGGCCTTTTTCTCTACACCTGGGCTTGTGCAGGCACTTGTGTTTGCCCACTTGCAGTGTTTGATGAAGACACACAACTCATGGTGCCAAGGCCTGCTCCTTTCCAGTGGGCATCACTCCTCCAGCTCCCCCCGTGCTGCAGAGCTCAGCTGGTACCTTTGGCACAGCTTGCTAAACAATGAGATCTCTCTTCCAAAGGAGACACCCTGAGAATCACAGAATCACGGAAGAGACCTTTAAAGGTCATCTAGTCTGCAGTGAGCACAAACCTCTTCAACTAAATCAGGCTGCTCAGATCCCTGTCCAATCTGACCTGGAATATCTCCAGGAATGGGGCTTTACCACCACTCTGGGCAACCTGTGCCAGCGTTTCACCACCCTCAGACTATCTTCCTTCTATCTAGCCCTCCTAGGGCTTTACTCAACAGAGTTAGGTTTCAGTGAGAAAGGGGGGGGACAGAGAGTGAGATGCCCAGGTTTTGATCCAGGCCTAACAACCACAGGAGCACAGACCACCCAGCAGAGCAGCTTAGCACCATCTCCACACTGAGACATCTGCCTCTCCAAGTCAGAGACACAACAGTTGTGCTGCTCTATCTCAGAAGTGTTAACAAAACTTTTTCTTCCCAGAGGAAGCTGGTTGGTCTCAGACCTATATTCATTCAAGTTCTAAGAACCCTTGTATCAAAAAAACATGTAAAACAGACTTTTCCCCATGAGAAGGACAGGAATGTAGTATGGGTTGCATGCTTGTACAGCTCACAAATGGGTAAAAGCATTAAAATCCTGCTACAGTTTAACAGCACTACTCAATAAGGAAGAAAAAACAATTTAATTGATCATTCAAACATACCTGAGTCATCTTCTCTCCTTCGCATAAAAACCACTTCTAATCCCAACATCCTGGGCAGAGCTCTGATTCACACACATCCCCTGTGCAGTCACCGAAGCTCTGAGTCCTGCAATCCCTGAGCTCCAGTCTTGCTAAAGGAGCCAAGCTCCACTTTGTTCACATTTCACCTCCTCTTTCATCTCGGAAGAATTTCCCCCAGAAGGGAAGCTGAGCTGCTGCATAAACTGAAAAGTTGAAATCACCTGAGGTGATTTGAGTTGGGACACCAAGACACAGCTGCATTCAATTCAAAGCACCCAAGACAGATTTCTTCCCACAACACCCAAGTATCCAGCTGTGGAACTGTGGCAAGTGTCAAAAGTCTTGATGCTCTCCTGCTCTTCAACAGAGTGAACCACATAAAGGCAACACACCCACACCCCCAGTGACTGGCTCCCAAATCAGCCTCTATCAATGGGACTTCTTAGAGAACATCTGCTTCCTATTGGAGCAGGCCCCTTTGCTCTCATTCACAGAAAGTTTAACACCTTAACTGGAAAGTGTGCCATTGGGAAAACACGAATTTTCTGCTGTCTTTTAAGATGACTAAGCAACTGGAAGCAAGTCAGCAGCAATGAGCAGACAAGAATCTGAGAACCAGCAAGTTCACAAAATTCGCAAGCAGAGACTGTGATGTTATTCCTCATGATCCAGCCAAACGGAATCTAAATGCTTCAGAGTACAATGAACACAAAAGCACCACGGGCCCAAAACCACATCATCATAGAGACCACAGGCTTGTAGCAAAGTATTAGGCAGGCAGGCAGGCACATTGCAGTCATTTTGGAGTTAATGTGGTTCTTCTTGGTGCCACCACCAGAAAAAGCAGCATGCACAAGTCCAAGAAACAGCGTAGGGCACCGTGGCTGCTGGAGGTTTGCAATGGAGGTAGCATCCCCTTCTCCCTCAAGCACCACAGCAAAGGAAACTGGTCTTTCCCAGACCCGAGGTTGTCACACTTCAGTGCCATGACCTGAGGTTTCTGTAGCAATGGCTTCCTGGCCAGAGAGTACCTCAACTCAAAGCTTCTCTGTTGCCTTGGATGGATGCCCTTGTTGCAATCCGAGGAGATGTCATGCATACAAGCTGCTGGAGCCACTTCTGCTGGCGAATGGAAGCCCTCCCACATGGCTGCTGAGCCCAACACTGCAGCCATCACCCACTCTATGCCAGCCTGAGTCATTCCGAGTAACAGCTATTGATGTCAAATCGATCGCTGGGAGCCAGTTCAGCTATGCACAAGGCAAGGATCTGCTTACTGCAAGCCACAGCATGGCAGAGCCATGCCAGCTGACCTACAAGTAGCCCCACAAGTGGGATTGTTTGCAAGTGTAAGTCAAAGGCACATTTTGATTACACTGACAGACATGTGCTCAAGTAAAGAGTCAGAAAATGAGCCAAGGTATAGTGACGAAACACCATCAGAGCTTATCTCAGAGATATATCATCAGAGCTATTCAGAACTGGTACAAGTGATGTAATCAAGAGGTGATGCTGAGGCCACACCAAGCAGGTAAGAGCAGCATCAGGGTTCTCTGCTTGCCTGATGCTCAGACACAGCCCAGGAGCAGCCATCACTGCACACAGCCATGGCACCACATCGACATAGGGCAGTGGAGTCTGCACCCTAGATCCTGACCAGAGGCACACAATACCTCAATGCCAGTCTGACCCTTTCCCTGCCATGCGTGACCTCATCTGAGGCCACCTCGCCTGGCGCAGCAGGCACGGTGGCGTGTGCTTCGCTTACCCAGAGCGGCACCAGGGGTTGGAACAGTGACCTTTCTCATGAAACCGTACAGGGAAGCGAAATTCCTTCTTTCAAAACTTTGTCGTGTCTCAACTAGCTGCTCTGCAAGTAATTTCTACAAAAGGAGGAGGGAGCTGTCAGCTGAGACCTGTCAGTGACCAAGAGCACAAATCACGCTACCTCCCCGAGCCACGGAGACAAAAGCAAAGCGCTTGGCAAGGCGACAGCTCACCCCGCAGCCTCGGTGCCAAAGCTACCCCGGCTGTCTCCTCCAGCAAGGCTCCTCAGAGCGGCACAGACGGGAGGAGCTGGCAGCCATCGTGACAGGCGGCAGGGGAGGGCTGGGAAATCAGAAGAAGGGCCGTTTCCACAGAGCAACATTCCCGTGCCTTGAAGCAAGCAGGAGCTTGTGCCTAGAAGCTCGTGTCCCATCCAGCCTGCCCCGCCGAGGTGCCGTAGGGCTCCTCCACACACCACCTCAGCAACACCAGCTCAGTTGGGCAAACAGCAGCTCCTGGCCTGGGGAGTGAAGCCACCCGAAGGTGAAATCCAGAGAAAGTGGCTCCCTCCCCCTCAACACACAGTCTCCAGCCAGGGCAAGGAGGCTGAAAATCTCTTTGGCTCCATTTGTCAGGACCCTCAGTCACAGAATTTGTAACCTTATAGCAGAGCTGATGGTTTATATCTTCAAGCAGCACAGTTAGTAGACACTGAAGACAGGAAAAACATTTGGCACAAGAGATATAAAAAAGAGCAGAGACTATTTATTACCTGCATAGGAGAGGTCTGTCTGAGGAGGGGATTTCCCAAAGCATCACAGTCAGCCTCTGCTTCAAAAGCATATCTTGAACAAGGTAAAAAAAATGCTCCTCTGCAGTCAGATAAATATATGCAGAGAAAAATCACCACCTCCAGCTTCATCTGAGCTCCAGGCTGTTGCTCATGGCATGCTGACGCTTTCGTATCTTGGGGAAATCTGTCACTTCAAAGTCACGCTGACATACGAGGAGTGAAAGGCAGGGGCAGCCTCACGTTTGCATGCTGCAGCTAAATAAAGCAAGTTGCCAAGATACACCTACTGCTCTCAAATTATGGTGCTGAACACAATCCAGGTGTGCACAGACTTTGCACACAAGCATTCATCCTTAGCATTATGGTGCCTTCATTGGTCATTCACACACCAAGACCTCCCTTTTCCTTTGCCAGGTTCTTCCTGGATTTTGTCCCACTATTCTATTGCGGTTACCTGCATTACAGGGTACAGAAACAAGATCACTTCCTAGCCCTCAAAGGGCTTAGGGTTGGATTTTTCCAATCATCCAACAAAAATCAAGCCTCTATGCAGAGAATGAGCAGCTTTACTTGTCCATTTAGACACACTTGCAGAGGTTTGAGAAGCTCATACTAGACTTGTAGAAGTTAATGGCACAAAGTTCTGCTATATCAAGGGGAGAATCCATCCTTTAGTTTAGACCTGCCTTTTTTTTTTTTTTTGTTAAAAATAATTCAGCTCCATCATTGACTACTTGTCACCAGCACTCTTCAAGTATGAATAGAGGTCTTCTATGCAGCCCCCAGGTCAGATTTCAGGTCACTAGAAACAGAGAATGAAAATGCTCTAGATTCAACTGGGAATCTACAAGGAGAGATTTGGGAAGTGAAGTTTCCAGATGGTGGTATAAAAGGAAGATTCAATGACAGCAGCACAGGCATTGGTGTTTGCCATAACTAAGGAAAAAGGATATTCAAGGTGTGGATACCTGAACACAAACAATTTAAAACACAATTTGGAAAAAAAATTTTTTTGAATTATCAAATGGGAAATGAGTTAAAGATTTCCTCAAAACCTTGGTTCTCTTCCACAGCACAATTCACCACAGCAAGTCACTGTCCCTCCTCCTAAAAGGCTCTTTTCCAGGTCCCTTCTCCACCCAGGACTTTGCTTTCTCTTCACATTCTGAAGTCAAGCTCTGAGCTTGCCCCCTTCAGTTCACTCCACTCACTGTCCAGAACCAGAGAAAAGTGCAGTCACATCACTTTCTTCACAGCACAAGCTTCCCACCATCCAGTTCAGGTCTTTTTCCTTGCAGGCCAGTTTACTTCTGGCATCTCCCCTGACTTGTCCCACTCATGCCTTCCTCTCCCAAGGGCCCCCAGAGGTCACCCACTGGTGACCACCAGTCAAATTCAGGGAACCACACTGTGGTCCCACCATCCACTGCAGCTTTTCCAGGTGTCCCCCACACAGCCCCTCTGCTGTGAGGTGGGGAAGGAACCTGAGAGGTGAGATAGGGTGTCATTAGCCCACTTGGGCTAGTACCACCCTCGCCTTCAGAACCCACAGTGCAAGATGTCTCATTTTACCAGAGAATTCAAAGGGAAGTGAAGGGCCAAACTTC
>NW_009732480.1:6608-47386 GCF_000703405.1 Apaloderma vittatum | reverse complement strand
CATGTACGTGTCCTCACTGCCTTCCTCCAGCCTGCATCAGGACCACATGGCCTTTGCAGATCACACACCACCTCCAAACTCCACCTAGGCCAAGTTCCTCACAGCAGGGACAGCCCAGCCCCGGAAAACACAAACTGACAAACACAGCATTTATGCAAAAGATTCAGCAGAGTTGCAGCACATCCCCTGGCAGGAACCAGGCAGATTCCCCATGATACCCACCCCAGCTTGTTTTCTCAGTGAGCCCACAGAGCTAAGGTCAGCGCACACACTGTGCCCATCTCAGCTAGGAAACATAGCAGCCAAAAACCAGTCCTAGGTAGATGTCATAGAGCTGTTCTGGAAGCCCAGAGCTGCTCCTCCCAGATGATCATCGAAGTATCATGCCCTGCCACTCATAGGACATCACTAACAGAAATACCGAGGCCAGCTCCAGCTATCTGGAGCCAGAAAAGCATTTCTCCTCCACAGGCAGGGAAAGTTTCCATTTTGTGGTAGTAGAGTCGACATCTGTGCCTGGAGCAGCTGCAAAGTTGACTCAGATGAACCTACATTCCTCTACAGCAGATCCCCACAGCAGGACCGCTAGGGTTGGTGTGATTCCAGCAACCAACAGGTGAGCAAGGATCCACCGACACTTACTGGGGCCAAATGCTACCCAAAGCACATCACTGAAGGGAACTGGCTTTAAATCCTTATTCAGGCTTGTTGCCACAGACAATTGGGTGTGAAGCAGGGAGCCCCCAGATTAAACATTTGGTTACTCTAGGTCTTGGAGACTGCAGGATTCAGTCAGTGTGGAAACAAAATCAACACAAGCAATCTCATGTGGGCCAGGATCCACCAAGTACCCCATGCAGTAGCAAGGTTGCCACTGTTAGATCATGCAGACCAATAGTAGATCAATGCCTTTCATCAGTGCGCTTCTACCAGTCTTTTCAATCCCCTCCCCATCCCTTCTTTTACTTCTATTGAAGCCTCTCCCTCTGGCAGAGCTGTTCTACATTGGTGAACAGCAGCTTTAGGGGTTGGACCTACATTCATATAAGGAAGAAATCTGCATTTCTAGAAATCAGAAAAAACATTTTAGCTTTTTTACCTATGAAAGAGGTCTAACTGAACTGCTTGATCTGTGCACAAATCTGTACTCTTCCCAGAAACCTGTGATTCTCCAGTCCAATTTCATCTCCATTTAAAGCGGTCTGGCAGATATTGTGAGATATTGCGGAAAAGCTCTGCAATGTGAGCAACTGCAGAGATAAAGAGCCAGGCCCAAAGGCTCTCATGTGCCCAGGGAGCCTCTAACCCTACTACTCACTGGAGTAAGTGTGGCTGCCTGGAGGATGTCACCAGGATGTTCTGCGCCTATCTCCTGACCAATGTCAGTCCATGCCCAATCCACTCTGGAGCTGAATTCAGTTCAGTGCTTTTCTTACAGTCTTCTGAAAACTATAACACATTCCCTTGGTTGCCCTCCTCAATTTGCCTGCTCAGCCTTGCCTGCAGTGCTGGCGTGAGCTCCCTGATGAAATTTCTACCTAGAGCAGTGGGACTCTGAGCTGGTTCAAATCCACTTGATCTCTTCCACTAGGAAACTTCTGATGACAAAGTATTTTATGTTAATCACATACAAACCAGTTGTTTTAAAAATGCAAAAGGTTATATGACACCCTTCAGTGTCTTCTACTTTTATAATGTATTTGATGACACCTCCCAGGGAAAATACTCCTGCATGAACAAGTAATGACACCAGTGGAAAGTATAAGTAGGGCAATTTGGGTATGGATGATAATTACCAACACATAAAAATATATCATGAGCTACACTTAAACAATTTCACATGAGGCAGCAGTTCTGGCTTAGCAATTCCTTTAACATGACATCATTTTTGTGCTCATTGGCCAACTGAGAGCAGCTAAAAAAAAAAAAAAATCTCAGGAGCAAGTGTACCAAGGAGTCAACAGCGTGAGTCTGTGTCCATTCTGCTGTCACTTACTGGCATTGGATTTGGCCCCTATTTTCTCTGAGCTTCTTTCTGGCAAACTGAGCCTCAGCTGACCCTGCTGTATCAGACTCCAAGTCACTAGATGTTCCCTCTTCACAGCTGATCCACAACTTGGCTTGGAATAAGAGACTAATGTCTTTGCATGGGAAGCAATTCCTTCTCATGGTCTGAGCAAAAGACCCCCAAATTGAGACAACATAGGTGTCATTTAGCCAGCACTCAGGAGTACAAGTTTCACTTCCTGTAATGCCTTGGGAGTTCCTGTAACTAAGTGCATCCTTTGAGATAGCCTGAAGGGACACATGCTGCAGTATTGCTTATCACTGTCCTACTTCAAACCGTGTTCTCAGGTGCTGCCTGACAAGCAGACACATCTCACTGAGTATGAATACCCGAGACAGATCCCCCGAGACATCTCCCAGCTCAGCAAAACTTGCTCATGGTTTTCTTCCCCCCAACATCTCTGCCAATGCACTGAGACTCGTTCTCTGCACAGGTTTCCTGCAAACTGCCTGGAAAGTCTGATGAGAAGAGTCTCATGGCCTGCCAGCACTGGCCCCAGGAGCTGCCACCGAGAGGTCAGAAAGCCCTAGACAGCAAACAAGGCTAAGCTGTCAGTACAAGATGATGATGACTGGGCACATCAATATTGCAGGCAGGAGATTTAACAAGTAGGCAGGAACCCAAGCTCTCCTGAAGACATTGTACCAGACAAACAGGTACATGTTCTCCTTCAAGCTGCTGGATCCAGGATATGGGGAGAAATGAGAAGCAAAAGACAGGCCTAGAAGGAGGGACTAAGGAGAATCAAAGTGTTTCACACCATTGCAGGTGCATGTGTCTTGTGTAAAGGTGAGCTGATAGGACTGAAACACAGACAGCAGCCCACACACCTAAAAGCTTTCAATCTGAGCACTAGTACCATGTCTCTCAAATCAAAGCACATATTTATAATGTTCCTCAGGCCCTTGCATGTGTTTCTGGTATATAACTTAATGGCTGAGCTGTGCTTTAACAAATCTAAGCTTCCTTGCAAGAAGGCTTGCTGGAGGGCTATGAAACGCTTAAAGCTGGTCCTGCTGTTTCTGTTCAAGACAGCCACATCCTTCCTTAGTCCACATAACTAAGATTCTTCCCCAGACAGAGTCACACAGAGAAAGAACCCAAAGCCCCTTCTCACATCCTCACACACACATTGGAGATAACACATTGTGGAGAAGCTCACAGAAGGGAACTAAACCAAACACACAAAGCACAGTGACACCAGCTCATAGACACCTCACACTGTGAGACTGGGAAAGGACGTCTAGCTAAACCACCAAGAAATCACACCTGCAATGCTTCATATAACTCAAGTTTGCCTCCAGCAACAGAAAAGTTAGTCAGTCCTGGGAGAAAAGAAAGAAGTCCCTACCCACCTCACTAGCTCCATAATAACCCTTTGTTGGGCTCGGACTAGTGTGGATCTCTGAGCAGCTCTGTCCACATTTTCTGCTGCCCACAGCCAGCCTGAAATGTTTTTTCTACCCGAGTATGACACTGTTTTATTCCTTCCTTGTGTAAGATATATACAGTAGAAATAGCAGTGCCTTAATCTGCACTTTCCACTCCCATTGTTCTCTAACAACCTGCTGTAATTACCCAAACTGAATTCTTCTGCTAGAATACAGCATCATTTCTAAACTGGCTCAGTCTGTTCCCAGTGGGCTACTCGCCCTATCCTGAAGCATTTTGCCCAGACGAAGTGTCCTAGAAGCCAGTGATCCTCTCAACAGGGCAAGTCCAGCAGCTCTGAGATGGAGAGAAACAAAATACTACCTTCTCTGTCAAAGAAAACAATGAAACTGCTTTTTAGGTGCCCCACTACAGACAAGCACAATGACCTCCAGAGAGGAAGCTCCATCAGCACTCTCTTAGTGTCTGTGATTTTTTTTTTTTTTAAATAAGACACGTTGCCTCTTTCCAGACTGGTTTGTTTTAGCTTCCTGTGCACATAAACCAGAAAAAAACTACAACAAAAATCTTATCAAAAATATCTTTCCCCCCTGGTTTCCTTTTTTTTTTTTTAAGCTGCTGAAATGAGCTGGACCAACAGCAACTACCACTCTGTTCTTAATCCCTGGTTTGGAAATGAGAAGTGAAGCTCCCTGGGAGCACCCAGTTAAATGAACTGTCTGAGCAGAGCGCAGCACTCATCTTTTGAAAGTCAAGACATCAGAAGGAGGTTGATTCTTCATTTTCTGTCCTGGCAGAACTGCTATCAACAACATCATTATCAACAAAAGACACAGCGACTCAGGGACCAAAGAAGTCCATTTGACAGGACTGTCACAACAACCGCTCCTTAAATTACAGATTTCTCACCATTGGAGCAGTTTCCTTGCATCTCCTACACCCGTTACCCAGAGATCTCCAGTGATGGAGATCCCCCCCACCTCCCTGGTAACCCTGAGGACTCATCCCCCACCATCCTGGGGAAAAGAGCCATCAAAGGCACAATTAAGTCTTCAGGCTGAAAAGACACAGCTCCATGTGTCTCTGTCACCAGCACTGAAGAGCAGCACAGGGACCAACAAGCACCACACTCACTTCTGGACTGCACTTCGTCCCCATAGGCGCAGCACCCCCCCCCTTCCCAACAGCCTCATCTATGCATGGAGCCCACAGGCTCTGGCATCTGGCCAAATGACGGGGGTGGGGGGAAAAAGAGTAGGCTGCAGTGTTTACAGAGATGGAGAGAGGATTAAAGCCTTTTGTGAGCAGCTAGTAACCCAAACCAGAGGTGCAGGGCAGAGATTGTGTCGTGGCACCCAGAGTAGAGAGGGGTATATTAAAGGCAGATTAGGGATAATTTCACATGCCAGACGCCAGGAGAGACCTTGAAGTCCAAACATGCTTGAACTTGCTGATAAACCTGTTGCCTTCCATGGATAACCACCAAAGCAGGCTAAAAAGCTGGGGCCACAAAGCAAATGCCAGGCCTGATAAGAGGCATTTAATATTTATTAGTGCCGGGATATAAGCCCCTCTCTCCATACCTCTACCTTTGCTAACAGCATCAGCCCTTCTGCAATCCCACCAGGAGAGAGGCCTTTCCCTGGTCAAATGGTTTGTGTCAGGCTGACACCAGACGCCTCCATGTCTCACAGAGAGGAGCAGTTTTATGGCCAACTGCCAAAATTAGTTTATAACCTGCGACTGGTACCAGCAATCTCTACGTCTGACTGAAGGGAAGGTGCCCTGATCTCAGGTCTATGATTATACATGTCAGGAGAAGAGCTAACTATATTATCATGCATACTGCTTTAGCGTTGCTCACATTATCATATTAACCCCTCAAGCTCAAGATGCACCGCCGAGAGCATCTGCCCCAAAGCACACAGTGAGGAGAGCCATGGGTGCCGAGGGAGGTGCCCATTCCAGTACTATCCTAGACTGGGCATTACAGGCCAGTAGTCTCTTTTCACCAGATATAGACTCCTCCACAACCACATCCTTCTCCTTGGCCCTTAGCAGTTATTTCTGTAGACTTCCATGGCTTGTGGTAGAACAGCACTTCACATCTCCTACCTAACAGCCTTAAGTGCCAAACAAACATTGCTTACTCCAACGCTAAAATACTAGCCCTGTTTTACACATTCACGGTCATAATTGATCTCATACCCC
This sequence comes from Apaloderma vittatum, assembly GCF_000703405.1. Classification (NCBI taxonomy): domain Eukaryota; kingdom Metazoa; phylum Chordata; class Aves; order Trogoniformes; family Trogonidae; genus Apaloderma; species Apaloderma vittatum. The sequence goes on along the minus strand of NW_009732480.1, from coordinate 41,715 downwards.
AAAATCTGGTGACAGTATGCAGCAAAAGCAAGTAACTGGATCCCTTGGAGGAAGCACAAGCAATGAAATGGCAGAAATTCTCTTTATGCTAGAGTTAAATGAAGGTCAGATCTAGAGGACAGCACTTCTTGGTGCTTAGCACCTTCACAGACAACAGGATGCCACAGAGAGATGAAGCAAGAGAAGGGCTGAAAACTCCACAAAGAGTTCAGAAGCTTTCAATCAAGGAGAAGGAAAAGGGCAAAGGGGGAAGTGCTCTAATGGAATAAGAGAAAAATCTATGGGATTGAGTCATCACAGCAAGTAAAATGGGCATACTTTAAAACTCACTTGGCATACTAAAAAGGAGAATGCTACTGAGTGATCGTGAAATAAGGGAAAACTCACAAGAAGCAGACAAGGTCTGCAGAAGAACTTCAGTGGAAGGGAAGTGTTCTGGGAAAAGCACAGTAGTGGGATAGGAGGATGGACAGCCTTGGGACAGTCAGCTCCTGCTCTTGTGTGTCTTTTGCTATGGTCACAGAGATTGGACTTCCAAAATGAGTTGCTGGCATAGAAGAACTGCACATAGTAGCACTCTCATAGCAGAAGGGTCCCCTCAGCTGTTCAAGTCTCCACTGTACCCAAGATGCAAATTACTAGATGCCCACTGCATCTAGGATACTGGCCTGGGTGTCTTCTCAGAGTGACCCAGCCTGGCCCTGCCCTGCATTAGCAGGTTTTCAAAGAAAACTACATGCAGTCCAGTCCTTCAGTATCTCTACTTATTCCACACACAATAAAGCAGCCTTTCTGATCCACTAACACCAGCAGAGTGGCTAGTGTCTTTGCTATTCCCACAGAGATGCATATCATTTCATTTCAGCCTGATATCTACTACACAGAATAAATAAAAAAAGCACACCAATGCAAAGGGGAAAAAAAAAAAGGCAGCTTCTAGTTAGCTTTAGCAAGTTTTTCCTAGTTAAAGGGTTTCATCAGAGCCCTCTCATGCCAGCCATGAATAATAGTTGATCTCCATGTCAAATGTCCTGCAATCCCCCAGCTCAAATGAAGGGACCTTGAAAAGCCTTCATTGCCACAAGCCAGATGTCAAAATCCTCTTGGGCTCTACGATACATATGAAGAGTTCAGATACCCAGCAGATCATCTGGTCAACACAATGGAAGGACAGTAGCTTAGCTGAGTTCAATCATGCTTCTGGAAGGTCTAGCAACACTACAATAATGAACACTTATGAGGTTGTCTTTGCTCTGTGATGTGTATCAACTATATAGCTAGCCCCTACATACCACACGGTAAACCATGAAAGAGAAAACTTTCATGTACCCCACATTTAAGTGATTAAGAGACCAAAAATGAGTTAAAGACCCTTCTTGCTAAAAACCAGCCTGGTAACTTGGCAGGAGCGGCCACAGCAGAAGCACAACAGGTCCAGACAATGGTATTCAGCAAAAGAGTAGCAGAAGAGTCACAGTTGCCATAGGAGGAGCACAAGGAACCTTGCATCAGTTTGCCAAATGCCCTGGAGGTGCAAGTTTAAAATAAACAGGAAGGCTTTACAAATGACCAGAATTATGATTTACTAGGTGAAACAGATTGTCTGTGAGAACTCAAACTGAACCCAGGAAAGCATCAGCCTGTTCCAGAAGGACAAGTGGTACCATTTGTGTGCTTGAAACACACAGGCACTGGCTGCAGGGTGAATGGAAAATTCAGACCTACGAGAAGTCCCAGCAGTGCTGAGAAACATCTTTGGGGACAAAAGGGCAGAATGGAACATACCAAGGACAATCTGCTGGGATAGGAGCAGGGCAGGTGAGCAACTGGAGTGACTTGGTGTGGAGGACTGGGAAGAACACAAACATGGAAGGCAACATGGGTGAGGGTAGCTGACCCAAAAGGGTCAAGAAGTCATCAGAGGGGTACCAGGAAAGCCAAAACGCTGATTTCAGAAAGGCAAACCACTGTAAGGTCTAAGCTTTGGTATGAATATCTTGGAAGGATAACTACTGAGGCAAAGAGCAGCAAGAGAGAGCTGCTAGTTTGTAGGAGAAGCAGGCCTTGAAGGAGCTCTCTCACAGCCAGGGAAAAGGCAGGAAGAGAGACCAATGCAGCTAAATCATGAGATCTTTGTGGAGTTCAGAAGGAGGAACTGACACTTGTTTAGATTACAACAGACAACATTTAAAAGCAATCTCACAAGCACAAAAGGACAAAGCCAAAAAGTCAAGACACTTAGTTTTGGAGAAACAATGTGGGCAACAAGTTGTTCTAGATCCATCAGTCATGAGAGGGAGACATGGCCAGTCCCCTGCTCAGAGCTGGAAAGCTATCAGCTGCCTTGGGTACACATGGAAGGTCACAAGGACTGGTGTGAGAAAAAAGCAGCAGCCAATGCACCACAGGTGTTGTCAACTACAAAAGGACAAGATTTAACCCTCAAATAAGGCGAAAGCAGAGTAAGGAGTACTTTGAAGGGTGTCCTATGAGATGGTGCCTGGTAAGTCTCATCTCAAGGCACTTATGCAGGTTGGTGGGTTTTGGGCTCCAGAGACAACCAAGTACCCTTAGAAGGCACTGAAAGGGCAAATTGCTTTACAAAATGGAAGAAAAAATCTGGGCAATTACAGACCCACTCACTTAGTTTTCATAAGCACTGGAGTCAAGCAAGAAAAGGTGCAGGAACTAACACAATCTATTCAGACCAACACAGCTTCCCTGGACAGCTGGGCAAAAGATCTCTGCAGACGTGGAAAAACAAGTTACCACTTCCTGATATTAGGAAGACCCTTGATATGTGTTTGGCAATAGCCTGCTAAGCAAGTTAAGGGAGCTTCAGAATGGCAACATGATGGGAGAACATGCAGCAAAAAACATATTCAAAGAACAATCACAAATAGCTTACTGTCTGATGGAAGATGCATCAAGTGAGACTTCACAGAGATGGCGTTTGGGTCAATCCTAATTAGCCTTTTTACTTACTGCCAGATAACAGAAAGAGAAGCGGGTTTATTCATCATGCAGATGATGCCAGCACAGAAAAGGCTGCCAGTGTATCATAGGACAGGCTTTGGATTCTAACCAATCTCAAGAATTTGGGTGATACGGTCAGGAAAGAAAGAAGAAACAACTGAGTCAGTGTGAATACACCATGCCAGATCCTCAGCAGGGCAGTCACCCCCACAGGCAGAGAAGGATCTAGAAGGGTCACAGCCTGCACGCGAGTCCATGCCCAGCAACGGGCAGAGTGGGGAAGGCACCTAAGTCCCATAGGTCTCTAATATCTCCGCAAATGAAGAGTCCACGTCCTCTCACTGCAACCCATGCCAGTGTTTGACTTAGAAAAGGGTTATTTTGTTCAGATGGAAGCTCCTACATGCCCATTGCCTCTGGTCCTGTCACTGGTCACCACTGCGGAACATACAACTCCATCCTCTTCATTGCCTCCTGTCAAAGTTTAAGGCTGGGACAGCTGCTAAACTCTCTGTGATCCCCTCAGCACCCTCCCAGGGGAAAATAACAGAGAAATCAGGGAGAGAGACTGTGAGGTTGAAAAAATTTTGAAGCCATCTAATGGAAAAGAAAAACAATACTAACAATAAAGCTTTTAATCTATATAGAGATATTATGCAAATATATAAATACATGCAAAGATATAAAAGGATATGTTAATATAGAACCCACACCTTCCCAATGACAACTAGTCCTGAGCTGAAAAAGGTTCCAGACTGGACTCAACAGCAGCCAGGAGCACCCAAGCCCAGAGTCTCAATAATACTAAAAAAATTCAAAAAACCCAAACAAAACCAAACAAAACAAACAAAAAAAAAAGAAAAAAGAAAAGGAACTGCACCTCACCCACCTGCAGAGGCAAAGAGAAGAAAAACTTGTCCAAACAAATGGCACAGTGTGAAAACAGGAGGGAGGAACACGAGCAGCAGCACAGGGAGAGCTGAGGAACAGCCAACACCAACCCTCCCAGCCCAGCAGCACAACTGCCCCAGGGCTCTGCTCAGGGCCCTTTTATACTGAGCACATGGGCAGGCATGCTGTGATTGGTCCTTTCACCTGACCCATCCTCGCCTCCCCATTGGCACAGCTGCTCCTGCCCCATTGTGGTGGTTGGAGGAGCCATCCCGAGGAGCTCCAGAGAGCTTCTATCCTGGGGCTCTCAAGCCAGGGCACCTCAGTACATGGGGTACTTTTACGCACGGCCAAGGTTCCCCCAGGCCTTCCCTTCTCCAGGCTGAACAGTTCCAGCCTCTCAGCCTCGTCTTATATGAGAGATGATCCAGTCTCTTAAGCACGCATGGGAACAGTTTGCTTAAATGCTCCCTAACCTGAGGATGAGTCTTGCTTGCTCCAGCTGTTTTTCTCTGGTCTCAGGATCCTGGGATTGCTAAAGGCTGGGCTTACTAGTAAGCACTAAAGCAAAGAAGGCACTGAGTTTCCCAGCACAATTCAGCAGCCAGCTCCCATTTCCCCAATCTTTCTTTTGCTGTTTGCATACTTGCAAAATCCTTTTTTGTCACCCGTCACGTTCCTCTCTAGATTTAACTCCAGGTCACCCTATCCCTGCAAGACCAGACAGCAACTCCATTCTCTTCCTAGGTCACCTACCTCTGCTTCCACCTCTCTCTGTATGTCTGAGTTCAGTGACAAGCTTCTTGCTCATCCCTGTGTGCCTTTGCTTGATTAATCTCAGTTCTGTCCCTTCAACCCTGGCTTATGTGTACACCTGCTTCTTCGTCAGGTTCTCACCTATGCCTCTTGATGGGGAATTACTTCGTCACTCTAAGTCATGTTGTCTAAAATCAACCTCCAGCCCATCAGCTAGATTTTTCTGATGTCGTATGGATATTCTGCTCCCCATCACAACAGACCTTATATCAGCCAATTGCCTGCGTATGCTATGCAAGTGAAGCAGATGGAAAAACCACAAAGGAAGCAGCAGTAGCTAAGTCTCCCCTCTTACCCTATTCAGCCATTTAAAGCCTTGCTGCACAACATGATACCTTTCAACACCTGCAGTAATAAATAGTAGCACAAACCAGGAACAACCACTTGGTCATGTTTATCCTCAAGTGTTCTTGGTTGCACTGCAACCCACAATAGTATTCGTTAACAACTGTTAGAACATGGTTACAAATTGCAGCAAACACAAATGCTCCGTCAGTGTTATTGCAGACTTCATTAATGATGATCCTTCGCATTTCAGCAACAGCCATTCAAGGATCTGAAAACATTTATATGCCTCTGTGAGCCAAGAGTCACACTCCATGTGTGAGCCAGATGTTCACAACATCATTTTCCAAATGAGGGAATGAAGTCCACAGGACTGACTCCAGACCCCTTTCCTCCCACGGACTAATCCACTGCCCACCAACTAGTCATAGGGGAATTAGCCAATTCAAAGCAAAGCAGGATACCATTATGGTTCCTTTGTTTTCTCGCATTGTATCTATTGCCTTGCTCCTCATCTTGTATTTAGATTCTAGGCCTGGAGGCGTACCTCTGAACGTGTCCACTGCAGCACAGCGTGGCACAGAGACGCAACTTAGCACTACTCTGTACAGCCACACAAGTGACAATGGTACCAGAATCCAGATAACAGAAGGCTCTTGAAAGAGATCTCCAGCAGCTGCCTGCGTCAAACCAAACCCCTTACAAACAGAGCCAGCCTAGTTAATTTGCAGTAGCAGCAAAGGCAGCTAAATCCAACATCTCTCCCATTCCAGCCATGCAGAGCACACACTGCCTGCGCTTGGCAGGGCCCTGTCAGCCTTCAAATCTTTGCACTTCCAAGAGCCAAAGGGTGAGTCAAGAAAGTGATTCCTGCTCAGCAATCTGACCTTTCTAAGGTGCTCAGCTTCTCCCTCTGCCTCTAGACCTTGGCAGCTGAGTGAGACGAGAGCTTCCCTTGCAGCTAGAGAAACACCTATGTTTACGAAGCCAAAGAGACTGCAGCACCTCTCCTACACCCCTCCTGCCAAAGCCCTCCACCAGCTGGGTCTCTGCATCATGTCATTTTTTAAAGATTAAGGAAAAATCACATGCTGCTCCCTCTAGTGACAATGGGAGCACATTTAAGCAGCCTGGACGCCACGCACAGCACTCCTGCAGTAGCTGCTTTTGGGCACCACAGGCAACATTTTTGCAAAGGACCCACTCTCTGGCATCTGTAGCCTTCCTCTCTTGCCTTTGGCATATCTGAACCTACCTGGGTTGACCTCTCTGAGGCTGCTGCTCTGCAAGCACAGGTCTCACCAAGCTGAAGAGGCTGCTAACAGGATATGCAGAGCTTCACCAGTCCTCAGTTAAAATCTAGTCTGAGCAGAGATTGACCTCAAGGTAAAAGCACTGGGCGGCTGCAGTCACCTGAGCAGGGTCATCACATGTGCACTCTGCAATTCCACTCGTTAAGCAAATAAAAGCAAGTTCAGGAATTAAAAGCAGCTACGCAACAGAGAACAGCCACAGCTCAAACTAGCGTTCCATCTCCTGCATTCATTCCAGGGACAGCAGAAGGTTGTTAAACCCAGGTCTAGGTACGATAAGCTAGAAAGAAAAACAGATATTGTAGCTTCATGAATAAAACCAAACTGAGCTGGTCAAAGAAAACACATGAAGAGAGGTTGAAGGTAATATAACCACTTCCTTTCAACTAATTCTAGATCATCAGGTAGCACAGATGATTGTGAGATCATCAGGTAGCACGGATGATTGTGAGATCATCAGGTAGCACGGACGATTTTGAGATCATCAGGTAGCACAGATGAAGGCCCAGGGTTCCAGCTGAATAGCAACAGCATGCCCACCGTGAGACTGCAGCCACCTCACTTCTGCAGACCCTGATGCAGGCAGCACAACAGCTCCGCGCTTGTCCTTCACACTTGTCTTCCAATCAAGAAGAAAAACAGCTGAAGAGCAGGGAGGTCATTTGGTTCTTGAAATTCTTCAGCGTGCTGTTTGGGGCTGAGATAGAGTTAATTTTGCTCACAGTAGCTAGTACAGGGCTGGGGTTTGGATTTGTGCTGAAAACAGTGTTGATAAAACAGGGATGTTTTCATTACTGCCGAGCAGAGCTCACACAGAGTCACAGCCTTTCCTCTTCTCACCCCACCAGTGAGGCTGGGGGTGCACAAGGAGCTGGGAGGGGACACAGCCAGGACAGCTGACCCCAACTGACCCAAGGGATATCCCAGACCACATGACATCATGCCCAGCAGTAAAAAAAAACCTGGAGGAAGAAGGAAGGGGTGACATTTGCAGTTATGGTGTTTTCCCATTTCACTGCTACACGTGACGGAGCCCTGCTTTCCTGACAACAGCTGAACACCTGCGTGCTCATGGGAATGACTGAATGAATTCCTTGTTTTGCCTTGCTTGTGCACATGGCTTTTGCCTTACCTATTAAATTGTCTTTACCTCAACCCATGACTTTCCCCACCTTTACCATTCTGATTCTCTCCCCTACCCCACTGGGGAGGAATGAGTGAGCAGCTGGTGGGGCTGAGCTGCCAACCAGGGTGAAACCATGACACTGAGTTTCCTGGTTTACCTGTCTCTCCCATTGCAAGCAAATAACCTGCACAAGGTAACAAACTCCCTTGGCCCAAGAATTCAGCCATGGGTGGAGAAACAAAATCTGGCCGTCCCTTCCAGGGCTGGCTGGTGCATACACATGCACCCCACCAGCCGCATTCAAGGGCCTCACCAGGGCTGGCTCTGTGCTCCAGGACCGGCTTCTCTGTCCCTGCACATGCCTGTATGGCATAGACACCAGGCTTGGGCTTTATCAGAGAGGCTTCCCAGGACCCCTGGGAGGCCACCTGTCCCCTCTGCCCCATTGGACCCATCACACAGCCCCAGCCAGCTGCAGTCAAATTGTGCCAGGGGAGGTTTAGATTGGACATTAGGAAAAAATGTCTTCACTGAAAGTGTTGTTAAGCATTGGAACAGGCTGCCCAGGGAAGTGGTGGAGTCACCATCCCTGAAGGTCTTTAAAAGACGTGTAGATGTGGTGCTTAGTGGTGGACCTGGCATAGATTCATGGAATCATTTTGCCTGGAAAAGACCTTTAAGATGGAGTCCAACAATTAACCTAGCAATGCCAGGTCCATCGCTAAACCATGTCCCTAAGCACCTTCTGTCAGAGGAGCCAGAGATCACGTCTGGTTTGGTCTTCTCCCACGTCTGCTGGACTGAGTGGGAGGAGACCAAACCAGGGCAATGGGCTGCTGTGCACCAGACTAGCACAGAGAGGAGAGGGCAGTGTGCTGTCTGCTATAGTGATGTGCTGACTCCTAGCGAGGCAGAGCAGGCAAGCAAGAAACAGTCCTGGCACACCTGTGCTGCACCAGCTCCCTGCAGCACACGTGGGACTCGCCGAGTTCCCACGCGGAATGGTCAGCATACACTGCACTGGCTCCGAGCAAGGCTGGAGAGCAAGGCACACACTTCTAGCAGGACATGTGGGACCCATTAGCTCACAGCAGGACAAACGGACATAGCGACTCCCAGACAGACAGACAGAGCTAACAGGTGATGCACCATCTCCCAGTAGGACACAAGTAACTGACTGAATCCCATCAGGACATGGGCAGTGCCATGACTCTCAGTGGGACACACCAACTCCCAGCAGGACATAGGCAGCACAACAACTCCCTATAGGGCAGAGCCAGTGTGCAAGGTGCCAGCTACCAGCAGAATATGTGCAAAACACTGAATCCCCACGAGGCAGAGCCTGCATGTGTCACACAGACTCTCACCAGACCACACGTGCTGCGCCGACTCCCATCAGGACACACGTAACACACCAACTCCTATCGAGGCAAGGTGTGCTGTGACACACCAGCTCCCAGCAGCACACTTGTGATGCCGTGACTCCCAGCAGGACCTTCGTGATGCCGTGACTCCCAGCAGACGTGCAGTGCAGTGACTCCCCGTGGGACACACATGCTGCACCAGCTCCCAGCAAGACACGCAACGCACTGACTCTCAGCAGGACAGATGTGATTGCAGTGACTCCCACCAAGACACTCAGTGCACCAGCTCCCAGTGGAACACATGCGATGCGACGACTCCAGGTGTGGCCGGATGAGTGTGAGAGGCACAGGCTTGTGGCGTAACACGCGAAGCAATAGTTTCCAGGTTGACGGGCACTGTGTGTGAGACACCAGCTCCCCAGACACACGCCAGCTCTCAGCAGAAAAGGGCTGGGTGTGCAATGCACAGCCCGCTCTGTGCCCTGCCCAGCACGGCCGTGGGTACTGTCCTGGCAGAGGAGGCTGTGCAGGGGCAGGCCAGGCTGCGTGGCCGGGGGGACAGGGACACCATAGCAGGGCTCCCAGTGCCACCTAGTGGGGGACAGGAAAGGCTCAGGGGCCACCCATCCCCGAATCCTGGGTCCTGCTGGGTGCAGGAGTCCTCCCCCAGCCAGGCCAGCCTCTCCCACCACCCTGCAAGAACCGCCAGACTCCAGCAGACACCCCAAGCCCACATGCTGCCCTGCACAGCCTGACAGCTGTCCTCCCAAGCTTGCTCATCCTGGGCACCCTGAGATGGTACAAAGCACCACCACCAGAGGGACAGAGGAATTTATTCCAGCTACAGTTTGTTAATCCCACCAAGTACAGTCCTGTCCAGTCAACTGGGTTTCCATCCTGCACAGGGTGGGCACAGTGACCTGGTCAGACACCCATAGCTTCTGCCCAGGAGCTGCAGTGTCCAGAAAGCATTAAAACCATGCTCATAAGAGGATGTTTCAAGAAAACTCCCCAAAAAGTGTTACATCTTCTGAGGCTTACACTGATGCTTGATGCAGTTTTTTTATCTGCACAGCTACCTGGAATTATCCTTCACCTGTGCACATTAATTCTGACACACACAGTCATGCATATACAAGTACGCATCGCAGACACATCAGCCACGGGAAACAGCTTGTGTGACTGCACAAGTTTTATTTTATAGACTTTCTCCCCCAAAAAACAGACCAGAGGTTCTGGGAGACAGAAACAGCAGATGGGCCATAAAGGTGCAGTACAGAGCTGTGTGAAAGTTTACACATGGGAAGGCAAAAAAAAAAAGTAACAAATGCAATTTAACATGGCAGGGGGAGGGAGCAGTGTGAGTGGCTTTGCAATCCTGGTGCACGGGAATGCAATCTTCCCTTCCATCTCTCCACCCAGCAGGCGACCGCCAATCTTTTAAGCCGTATCTCCACTCATCTACAGCCGTTTAATCATTTGGCATTTTCTTCCATTCCATCTGCATCCTCAGTCTCTTCCTCACCCGTCCTCAGCCTGAAAACAATCCCTAGGATATTAAAAAGAAAACCATGACACCTTGTGGAACAGATGGAACCATCTCCAGATAAAGGCACCCTCACAAATACTGGTGTGTCACCCAGCGGGTCTGCCCAGTGTAGTACAGCCCAGATGGCGAAAACAGACCAAGTAAGGCCCCCCCAAAAAACTATCAGTTTCCAATAGATGGTCCAGGTTCACCTACTGATCAAACACAGCCCCTCTTTGCTCAGAGGATCAGCTACCAGATTTTTGTTGACCTTAATCATGATTAAGCTGAGCATCTCTCCAGGGAGTTTTTCTAGGGAACTCAAAATCCCTGCAAAAATTAAATCAGCTGCAAAATGCTCTATTATCTTCATGATCCACCCTGAAATCAATGCAAAGGGTGAAGCTAGTAAATCAGGCCCATCACAGCGCTGATCTCAGCTAGGCTGGATCTCAGAGACTTCTGCAGTAATACATGGGACGAGTGTGGAAATTAGGAGTAAGGAAACACATTCAAAAAGAGCTGGTCACAGAGTTCAAGGCAACAGGAGGGAAGGAGCTAACAAAAGGTCCTGTCATTAAGGCAGCTATCGGTACAGCCCAGGGCCTAGGCAAGCTCATGGGCTGGGTACATCTCTCCGAACCCAGTACAAAGCCAAGAGACGAGATGAGCAGCTCAGGCAAGTCCAGAAAGGCAAACAACATCGATCAGACTCCTGAGCACCTGCTCCCTAGGACAGCCCCTTCTCACCTGCAGCAAAACACTTGCAGGATCCCAGTGAAACACCAGCTGGTCCCCAAGTACTTAAACCAAAGACTGTCCTCTTCCCATGAACTCACCTCCTCTGCTCTCACACGTTCCAGCTGCCAGCATCCTGCCTATTTTAAAAACAGCAGAATTTGGGATCAGAGTAGTCAAGTGAACTGTGGTGGTCCAACAGGCTTCCTCATGACTAACGTCTTCCAAGAGCTGCCCTCTCCTCCCAGAGCAGCACAGTCTGAAAGAAAGGGAAGAGACGAGGGCAAACATCAGTCTCAAAGCTGAACTTCTCCAGCTGCTTAGGACCAGATCATTATTTTAAGAGCACTTACATGAGAGAAAGAATAGCTTGGGAACTGCTAAGGAGAGACTTGTCTAGGTCCCCTCCAGGTCACCGAGCACACGCAGGGCAGCAGAAGCAGTTCCAGGCTCTTGGCTCTGTCAAAATTTGGTGGCAAAACTGAAAAATGTGGTAGAAGACATTTTCATTTTGCAAATTTTGCCAACCTGTCAGGGCATGCTGGTGGTGACGAGCTGCAGAGAGATTTGGGCAGGCAGTGAGGGGAGCTAGGCACGGCGCAGGTCAGGATGGTCAACACCTTGTGGGGAAAGGAGGAGACTGGGAGAGACATGAACATGACAGGGCTAGCTCTGTTACTAGGAGAGGAGACTGGAGAAAGGTGTGCTTGGGGGGTGGGATTTTTGGCTCCTGAAAGAGCCCAGGGATAGTCAGGACCCATCACATTCTGAACAGCCCACATGATCGCAGCAGTCAAGCACCTGCTGGTGCGTGGCCTGTCGCCAAGGCAGAGTGTAATGAGGAATACGACAGGAGGCCAAAGTGGCTTTACGCTACCTCCAGACCAGGTAGACCAGCTGGCCTTCAGTTCTGCACACTTAGGCAAGCCCTGCTTCCCTCAGCAAAAAAAGCCCAGAGGGCTGGCCCCACCATGCTTGAATGTGACAGCTGACATCTGCATAGGAAAGACTCCCTCGGCATGACATGTCATCACCTGAATCCCAAGAAAGGTATTAACATCTGCCATCTGGATCTAGAGAGACTTTAAGGGTCTCAGACAATGAAACTGGTAACACCAACATGACTCAAGAGGAGAAGGAGCTTCCCCCTTGCCAGACAGTGGCTCTAGATCCTAAACCCTACAGTTCTGGGTGCCCAGCTAGCCCCCTCCATAGAAACTGAGGTCTCCTCAGACCTACTTGTCCAAGCAGTCAAGGGCAATGCTCATCAGGGAGCCAAGAGGAATAGCTGGGATGGGCAGGAAGGAGGGCTCAAACAAACATTCTTGGGGGGCACCAAGGCACTGCTAAGCTCCCTCTGGGTGTGCCTGCACTGCCCAACAGCTCTGCCTCCCGGCCCCAGTCTCTGACCGTCCATGCACACTGCATGTTACAGCTTTTTGCACATGGGCTATAGTTTGGAAGGGATCAGTTTAGCCTCTCCCAGGTGGCAGATGACTACACACAACGGATCATGTTTGGGCTGACACACCTCTTTGAGATCACGGGAATCTGGGACTGTTGAAACCCCAGCAATTACTGATGGCATGTCAGAGCCAGTGAGCACCACAAGGGGCACATAGGTGACCTGAGCCAAAGAGTGGTAGTGGTTATCTCTAAGCACCATGGATTTAAATCACACTTGATCATGTGGCGTGAGAGCCAGGGACTGCTCAGAGAACAAACTCTCTTGGTAGTAGATGCTGAAGCTCTGGTCCCACCACTGGAGGAAGTTCAGGCATCTGTATCTGGCCAGTGGTATAAGTTGTATTGGGTCAGAGCAACAGTCTGCCAAGAGCAGCGCTCTTCCCCAGCAGTGGCAGGAAACTTGATAAAGGCCTTAAAAAACTAGGGGATCACAGAGTGATCCCAGCCCTGGCAGTGCCTTCTCAGCTGCCTGCAAACTGCTTCCCAGCCCACCTCCTGAGCTACAGGCTGCCGTTGCCCTGCAATGTCTAACACCACTGCTCAAGAGCTTACAGCACATTCCAACTCCTGCTTTTCAACAGGGAGTGAGCAATCCCAACACACCTCTTCTGTAACGGATGGCAAGACATCCTGGAAAGCTTTTCAAAGAGAAGTTCCATATAAACATCTAACTGGCATGCTGAAACCAGCAGTGTGCCAGGCTGTCCCACCTTTCTCTCTGCAGTACTGGGAATCTGCAGAGAAAGAGCAGATCACCTCCAGATGGGCAGCAGAGTAGCAAAACCTGAGGTTGATGTCCACCAAACCAACATGGCACAAACTTGTCACATCTCAAGGGGATCCCAGCAGACAACTCTTAATTTATGTCTCCTACATAGCGCCCACCAGCAAAAGGATAAATGTTGTCCTTTACACAATACATCTCTGCTCCATGGATCGGAGAAGCACAAACGTTTGCCTGTATATCAGCACAAACACACTAATTCAGACAACTTGGAGTTGACAATATTTTGTTCTTGCCTATTAACTACTGAGGACCTGATACCAAGACAAGCACCAGCTCACTGCTTTCTGGGCATGAAGGCAAAGAAACATGGAGAAAACTGCAGTTCAATTTAAACCATTTTTTTTCTGAGCATCAGTCACTCCCCATAATTAATTAGATCCCTAAAATACACAAGAAACTAAGAAAAACAACAGCCACAAGCTAAGATGACTGAGCTCTATCAAAAAAGCTTTTATCTCTATGCAATGAATAAATAACTCTGACGTAACTACACACAAAAATTTTTCATCAGATGTCTTGAGTATCAACCTCCCTTTTCAGACCTACTCTGACACAGCTTTCAGCAAATGTGCTGATGGAAAACCACTGGCCACATTCACAACCGTGTCTGAAATCTAGCACATAAATCCAGGAGAAACTCTTCCAAGGACCTACCACACCACCTCCTCTTTCTACAGCAATGCCACCCTGCAAACCTCAGCATCTCTCTGGCCACTCCATACATATTGTAGCCCACAGACTCACCGCAGAAAGCACAGATATTGCTTTTCAAGGACAGACAAGAGGTCAAAAGTAGAGTGAATATTCCCCAAATCCCTCAGACACCTTGAGGTTGAAAAAAAACCCAAACAAACAAAACCCAAACCGGTTAGAGCCTTCAAATGTAGTTTTCCCAGGTGTACAGCCAGCAGACTCAGCCTGTCCCCAAATCAACATCAGCAGCTGATGGACGCTATCCATCTCCAGGTTCCTACTCAACTGGAGTCAGAATCTGGTGATTTCACATGCTCCCCGCCTCTGACTGCAGGGCAATGCAAACAATTAAACAGGCTATTTCTGCACTAACAATTGTCCCTTTTCGGGGAAGGCTCTTTCACATCGGGCAGCCCATATTGCCACCGCTTAATCAGGGCGAGATTTAAGGGAGCCCGCTGTGAGATGACACAGATTGCTTCGTCCCTCGGGAGCTGGTGAACACCACGGTCAGTGTGTAACTGGCAAGCCCTGCAAAAAGAGTCCCCATTACACACAACAGCTGAGTCCTCTTCTTCCTCTGCCGGCACTTGGCCTCCACAGACCTGGACTAGGACCAAGGGGTGCTCAGGAATCCCACATCTTGTCCCCTCTTCATTCCTCAGAAGTCTTAACTGGCCACAGCACAGCGGTGGGAAAGCAGGCAATGACAGGGGGAATGCGTAGCTGTTCACACATCTCTTCTGCCTCCCATGTCAGCCCCGTAGACAGAGCCTTGTCTGAGCGTGGATGAAACCATCTGCTCGGTGTCTGGCAGCTCCAGGCAGGCAAAGGGCAGGGAAGGCTGCCGCGTCCAGCCGCCTGCCACCCAGGCAATTCCTGACGGTGCTGAGCCACCAGAGCAGGGGAACTCTGGCCGAGAGGGACTGCAGGCAGGGAGGGGAAAGGAGGATGGAGCCCATTCCCCAGGATGGGTCTGGAATAGGGCACCAGGATCAGACCAAACCGTTCCAGATAGCTGAGAGCTTTTCACGCTCCTTGTTCAAGGCCTCTGCAGTCACCCTACAAGAGGCACTAGCGAGGGATTGTGCCTTCAAAGTGTGCAGGTCTGCTAGGGTCTGCATGCTTCTGCCAGGGTGATGGAGCTAAGTGGTGTCTTCTCACATTGACCTAGCAAGGTTTCACCAGCCTTATTCCAGCTTGGCTGCTAAAGCTGCTGCTGCTGAGATGCAGACAACAAGCACGCGGGACCCCCAGCTACGCGTATCTCCAAACCTTCTTCCATCCTAGCAAGGGAGTTGGGTGTCCCAGGCAACAGCCTCATTAGCGACGTTGCCACCCCACACCTCAGGACACTTCTGCTTTTGGGTCCCTATCCCAAAGCTCATCTCATATCTGGAAAACACTTCACCCAGATCAGAACCTGCCATTACTCCATACCCAAGGTTTCATCAACTATCCTCAGCCCAGGACCTGCTCCAGGATCTCCTCAGTTACATTTGATGCTGCACCTTACACCAGGAAACTATGAGTGGGAGCTTGTTCTGAAGCCCTCCAGATCCCCCTTCAGATCTGTTTTGTAGATTATTTACCTCCCTGAACATGAGTTTAGGAAGCAGTCTCTCACCTGCTGAGAGGTACTGAATGCCATCTGAAATCTGCCAGCACCTCTCACAGGACTGCTTCCAGGGAGGTATGGCACAGTCCCTAAAGACACGCTGCCTTTTCAGGTCCCTCCAGCCCTTTGTCCCTGCATGTCCCCATCCCAGGGCACGGCTCATCGTTTCTCTCAGCTGGTCATTCTGAATTCTCCGTTACCTCTTTCAATTCCCAGCACTGGTGTTCATGTAAGAGGATACACTTTTAACTGGGTTCCTCACCTTGTAGCAGCTTAAAGCACAAAGAGGCTCCATGCACTTGGGTGAAAATGGAGATGGGTATAGGGTGAGAGAACTGGTCTGCTATGGCAGAGCCCTTGCAAGCCTGTGTCCAGGCTCACTGGTGTTAACAACTTATTTGAACATTTTCTTTTATTGAGCCACTCATTAGCATCTCTGTATGGAATATCTCTGAAGCCCAGAGATCAAGACGAGCAAAGACCACTTTGTACGGCAGGTGCATAACAAATTAATTGGAAGTTGCAGCAAACTCTTGACAACGCTGCAGTGATAGCTGCCCGTCAGTTGCTTCCACACCCCTGGAAAACAATCCCATAGGAGATTCTTTGGATTCACACAAGGAGCAGAAAACATTGTTTTAGAAGGGGAAGTGTCAGCAGTGTTCCCTGAAGACATTGCTTATGATTATTAAAATATGTACTTATGGGGTCTGCACATGAATGTCTACACAGGCATGACCACGAAGCAGACAGCTCTGTGTCCAGTCAGTTTCAGTGGCACCCAAAAAAAAAGCATTGGTTTCTTGGTGTCTGTTCTGCCAAAGTCCAGTTTGGTTATAAGTGATGGAATGAACAGTACTGCTCACAAATACACCATCCCAACTGCAGAAAGGCTGCTTCTATTTCCCATGCATTTGCAAAACTTAAACAATCCTTTAATAATCGAAGGTGTTAGGGATGTGTGTTTTCACCACAACTGAAATGCATCCTGGTTGGTTCAACCTGCAGAGTAAGAAGAGGACATGCAGGAGGGCCTCAGGCTGCTCCTGCATCCCTGGTCAACACAACTGGTCTGCTATGGCAGAGCCCTTGTAAGCCTGATCCTGCATCCCAGGCTGGTTTCCTAGACGAAACCGGGGCCTCCGGAGAACCCACAGCGGTGTGCCTGGCCAGGAGCGAGACAGCTCCGACGGGGAGAGCCAGGAACCCACAGAAAACTAACAGAGCAGCACCAAAACTGACAGCTTCTCTCACCTCCTCCAAACTGGGGAGATGAAGGAGTACCACGGGGTGGAATGAAAACAAGGACAAGTGCACTTGATTTCTAAATGTCCCCTGACTTCACCTCATAAGCTATGCTATTAGAAACAAAGGCAAGGGAACGCATTATTATTTCTAGGTATGATTTTAATCTGAGAGACTCTTTCAACACAAAGTGGTGGTTGTGCTACAGCTGAATATCTCAAGCAGATTTCTCCACAACGCCGTGGCAAGAACAAGCTTCACCCTAAGTAGGTTCAAGCTCATATAGATCATTTCAGAAGAACATCATAGCCCACCATTAGTAACAGGTGTTGCCTATTAACCTTAATTAAGACACAGGTGATGCTAATCACTTAATTGGTCCTTAATTACAATCTGAAAAATTTTTAGACATAGAAGAAAAACACACATTTGGCCCAGCTTGAGATACCAGCCTTTATCTTCTCTACCTTGGTCTCCCTGTCATATTTTTCCAAGCCCCTGGGAAAAAGCTGTGTCAAGCTCAGACCAGCAATGGCACAGGAGCTGGCAGACCTCGTCATTTCCTCCCCAGCTGAGCTGGCACCACATCTGAGCTGTCACTAGGTCTCTCCTGTCCCACTTTCCTGTGACTGGATGTCACTATACGGGAGCGAGGGCCTTGGAGACTCTGGGACTAACACACACAGTTTTCTAGGACATCATGTTCCAGTCGTGAGCTCCAAAGAGCATGTTGAGCACAATGGAGAATCAGCTCCTGCCCAGGGGCAGTTGGTAGCACCACCAAAGTTAGCTTTAGCCCTCTGCTCTGTCTTGGCCACAGCAAACCACTTCTCCTGCAGAGCCTGTTGGCAGAGCTTGGTGCCTCTCAGGGATGCTGTCCCTCCTCCAGACCCTCCAGAAGGGAAGGACTCTAAATGCCCTCACCACGGAGAAGCCATCTCATGAAAACCTTTCCATGCACCTTGACATGCCATGGCTTCCTGACCTCCTGCAGCCCTGTGCTATGAAGAGCATAAAGCAGACCTAGTCTGAGGTCTCCACAGCCCTCTCACATCTCTCCCAGGAAGACTTGTTCTGGGAGAGGCTGTTGATCCTGCTCAGCACCCATCACCTCCTACAATGGGATGAGAATGGCACAGTTTGATAAATGCTCCTTCTGAGACAGCCATCCCACTACAGGCTGCCTTCTGTCACTTCCCCAGTCTTCAGGACAATGATTCAGATTCACCAATTCCGAGGCCAGGACTAAGGCGAATTGGCACCAGAGACCCCTTTTACTTATCTACAACAATGCATCTTAATAGCTGAACAACGCACCTCACAACAAAGAAACACCTGCGCAAACAGGCTTTGACACAGGTAACTTTTTAGAAAAAAAAAAAAGATAGAAAGAAAAGGAAGAGAGATCACCACCCTTGGAACCTGCGAGGATGATGGCAGACACAGCAATCCTGTAGTGGTGGGGGAGCACGCCCCTAACTCGTGGGGCTGTCCCCTTTTATACAGTCTGGTCGCTGTCCCTCCAGGCTCTTCACCCCCGCTGTAGCAAATTATCGAGATCTGAGGGATGGTGGGGGCCTCTTTGTTTTGCAGCCGTAATTCCAAGCCCGACCTGCCCACCACAGCCCTGGTGGGCACTGACTGGGCAGTTGGCTCAGAAAGCACCGAGTCAGCTCCACACGAAGAGGGGTAAGCGTGGCTGTGGTCAGTTCCAGCTCTGAAAAGGTCCAGACTGTTTCAGAGGTCAGTTCATCAGTCTCTCACACCTTCCCAAAAAAATACCTTTGGGGTTCAAGGGTTTCAGTGGGTTACAGGACAGCAAAGGGTGATGACCAAAGAAATGTTCGTCCAAGTCTTAAGACTCAGTATTTACATCACTGAGCACCACGGGAGTCTTGCTGCTGCTATTAGCTGTGATCCCTTGAAAACCAGACACTAAGATGTAGCAATACCAGTACATTAAATGGCATGAGGATAACACAAGCACTTGCACTCTCATGCTGTTGCAGACTCCTTGACACTTTTACCCAGGATGAAACAACTCCCAGCCACAGTTCAAGAGCTGGCAGGACTAAGAACCCTTTTCTCCAGGTAACCCTTTTTCAGAGGTTGTGTTCAATAGCGTGGACACAGGCTGCTTGTTAGTACCTGTGCCAGAGACCAATATCACAGCAATGCAGCTGAGGCACTTTGAGATGAGCCATGGCAAGAGATGTCCAGTGGGACAGGAAATCCAAGTTCTCCCCATTTTCCCACAGTACTGCAAACTGCATGTGCTACAGACACACAACAGATCTCCTGTGCAAGAGAAACAAGAACTGCCTATCTGAGCAGCCCAGCTCCTGCCTCAGTTTGTTTTATCTCCAGCAAATAAAGCATTAAAAAATTAAGTAGATCCAATAAAATGCAGGTTCAGTCCATCCCTCACCCTGTTCTTTGACAGCAGGAAAACAACAGCCAGCCGGAGCTGGCAGTTAAATGGATATCTGAATGCATGTCGCAGCCTAAAACCCTTACTCAGTGGAACGAGGCCTCAGCATCTGACAAGGCCACCGACAAATTGCTCTGTCACCTTGGAGCTTTGTCAGAGACTGACTGTGCTGGACACAAGTCTTCGGTGGAGCCTGCATGGGGGAAGCAAAGGCCCCTTCGCACCGGGCTCAGCCAAAGATGCCCGAAGCACGTTAGGACCGCACTGGCTTCAGCGCCATCTCCAAGGGAGCCTTTGCTTCATGACCTTGAGGTGAGCCACCCCAAGACTCAGACTACCTGCCTGACCCTTCTGTAGAATCAAGGGAAATCATCACCATAATGGAAGTAATCAAAGGATTCACATGTCTTTCCCCCACTATGTCTCTGCTGCATCCTCACATGAGCTGTCCCTGTCCTCTTCCCTCCTGCCTTACAATCTCATCTCAAAGATGCTGCCTGAAAAGCAGCAGGAAGCAAAGCAGAGATATTGCCAGCACGAAGAACAAAGCACAGGACCACCTCCTCATTTCACTGCAGAATCCCCTGGGGACAGCCGTGATGAGAGGTTTTTGCACCTGACAGCACGTTTCAAAGCATTCCCCACTCCATCCCTTAGTCCGCATGAGGGAAACTGTGCTGGTGCACCACTGCTCAACAGCTGGGACATGGGACACCCATCCCATGGCCTCTGCCTCTGCACTACACAGCGTGGGTGCAAGCCCCATGTATGGTCCAGCTGCATCCCAACTCCTTGCCTGACAAGATCGATGAACCCCGTGATTCCTGAGTGGGCGAGTCCTGCCAGACACCACAGGGAGCTCAGAAACATCTTGCTGACAGGCTGGGAGTTCGTCACCCTGCAAGGCGAAAGTGGTCTCTTTGCAGCAGGCTGCGGGCAGCCAGAGAAGCTGTCAGCCTCCCACCCACCCGCCAGGTCCTTGGCTCCTTCAGAGAAGGCTGCTTGTGTTTTGCCAGACACTGCCGTGTCCTGGCATTCTCAGAGCTCTGAAGTGAAAAACTGCTCCAACCACTCACTCCAGCTGCTGGTACAGAGACACAGCTGGTGATGGCAGCCAAGGACCTGTCCAGGACAGCAGGATCTCTTCCATAATCGTTAACAACCAGAGCAGTTGGGACCAGCAGCTTCTCTGTCCATCTATCTCAGCCTGCTGTCCAGGTAAGTCAAGAGGAACAGATGATGTCTCTGAGACCCAAGAGGTTCCCAGCACGGTGGACTGCAGCCTGATCACCTTGTACGCTGCCTCATCACGCTCAGCCAGCACTGAGGAGTCAGGCAGCCAGCCAGGAGGGACGACACAGCACAACGAAGCCTTGGGACAACAGACTCTTGAGCTACGAATGGCAGATGCCAATACCCAAAGCAACCATACCATGGTCTAATAACTGGAAGCAAGCTTCAACTGGGAGAAACATTGGGTGAGACCTGCAAGAAGGGAAATATTTGGGGTTCTCCTTGTTGCTAACCCAAAATAGTGCAAAACTGAGAGCTGGACACCTGTGGGGGCAGATTTCAAGCACACAGAAGAGACACTAAATAACAACTTTTTCACTCATCCTCTGGTGAGATGAGCTTTGCTCATTCATATTCTCAGGCTTGTCGCAGCACCATAAAACTTCTACAAGGAAAACAAGATGCATGTGCAGTCCTTCAACTCCAGGAACTGAAGCTTTAAGAGAAACGCTTGTGAGCAGCCCCATCACCCTCATAGCAGCTCCCTAAGTGCCTGCCAGGGTAGCAAGTCCCTCTGTACAGCCCAGTGCCCCTGACCTGGGCCAGGCCAGCCACACTTAACTGTGATTCCCTCCACCATCATAAATCCTTTCTAATTCCCTCTAAACCGTTCCTCGTCTCCAAAGCACAGCTCTCTCCCAGCCTTGGCCAGAGGGGATTAGCACAGCCCCATGGAGCAGAGACTGGAGGCAGAGAGAAGGCAGAGCAGGACTATCCGGCCTCTCCCCGCATCTCTGCATCCCTGCCCTAATTTTCTGGCCAATTTGAACCTGTCAAAAGCTGCCACGGCATCAGCCTCCTCTGCTCTCTCCCACTCATATCAACTCTTTTCCCATCCCCTCGCTCATCTCCCACTCCAGCCTAGTCACTATGCTCCCATGCTTTCGAAGCCAAAATTACTTCTCTTGACATATTCCAGACCCTTATGCCAGCAGACACCTGTTCCCAGTCCCCCACTGTGTCTCCTCCAGGAGGCTGAAAGCAACTCAACAGTCGGGGCTTTCAGGCGTTGGGTCCAGCCTGCAACGCAGCATGTGCACACACATCTGGGAGATCATCCCCTGGAGCAGAAGGAGAGGCTGCTCCATCAAGTAGGCCTGATATACTTTATATGGGAGGTGATGAGAGATGGCTCCAGTCCTCTATGCTCTAACCATTCCAAAGTAACCACCTCCTTACACAGTAAACCCCAAACCCCTCATTCATCTCCAAATCACTCCCTCCTCCAGACTGCTGCTGTAGCGTCCTCTGTCACCATCCCTGTCAGGGCCATGGGAGCACACTTGCTCCACTGACA
The DNA here is from genome assembly GCF_000703405.1 of Apaloderma vittatum. NCBI lineage: Eukaryota > Metazoa > Chordata > Aves > Trogoniformes > Trogonidae > Apaloderma > Apaloderma vittatum. The sequence continues at coordinate 19,847 of NW_009732480.1, read as the reverse complement.
GGAGAGTAGCATCAAAGAAGAGCCTTAAAGGCACAGTGGTACTTGCAGTCATCCCTTGCAGTCCTGTGACTCCAGGAGATTCACAGACACAACCCAAATTTTGGTAAAAGCACAAACAGTTGGATAAGAAGAGATAAGATGCCAGACCAGCTCCCTTTCTCACTCACTCACACAAGAAAGTTTACGACCTCAGAGGCTGTGCTGGAAGCAGAGCACATGCTGAGGGCAATGCTACATGGGGAGCCCTCAGGTGTGGTGATGGGCAAGCACAGCATCACGCTGGGCTAGAGCATGGAGCACCTAGCTGCACCAACAGGGGGACCAAGGATATTTGGAGGAAGGCAATCCACATTTCACAAGTGTTTCAGCAGCAGGAGTGTATTGAACCTGACCACTGCGCATGGAGGAGTCAGTGATCCACATTAGAGGAACCAGAGTACGCCCATGCCTGTGCTGAGCTGGGCTGGGTGTCTGTGCTCTTTGGGCTGGGCTGTGGCTGTGGGACACACTCAGCCAGTTCAAGGTAATGGAGGAGCCTTGCCTTAGATAAACAGCACAGCAAATTCTTGTGAGAGCATCCTTTAGGAATAGAGTTGTTTTCTTGTAAGGAAACTACATATTGGCTCAAATGACCAGAAGAGAGAGCTTCTCTCCATGAATGGGATCTGCTCAGAACCACGGGATCCTATTCAGGCTCTGTCTCATGCTGCACAAACGTGGGGTAGCAGCATCTGAAGGGATGTAAGATTTACTCACTACATCTGCTCGTTATTCCATCTTATTAGAACTGCAGTTTTACCCAAGCACTTATTGTTGGGCTTTTCCTGTTGAGAACTGACTCTCTCTCACCTCATCCCCTCCTGGTACTCAACAGAGAGGACAAACAGCTTCCACAGGGAGCCGAGGCAGCACACAAAACAAGGGCTCAGTGTACACAGGGTGAGGAGATAGAGGTAAGTAAGTACAAAGGGGCCAGAAGGACAGCAGGGAAGAGAGTGGTTGGGGGCAGAGAGTGGTTGACGCAGCTCACGGCAGGGCTGTGCCAAATCCATGCAGCTCTGTCTCAGGCAGGTGGGACTCACCACTGCAATGGAATTGCTTGTTCCTGTGTATCGCTGTCCCTCACCACGGTTTGTCCACTCCGGACACAGGCACAAACCCGACTGCAAGTCCCAGCCAGGATGTCCCGGCCCGTGCCTGGACCACTCTTTACTCATTGGCCAGGCCTGTGCTTAGCAACAACCAATCCCAAGAGGTTATTTGCCGGCTACTGGGTAGGAAGATGCTGGGATTTCTCTCCCTTCCTCCTCCCTCCCCCCCTTCATTCTCCAGCATTGATCATTTGTCTCCAAAGGAGGACTCTGGCACAGACACAGGAACACACACACACTGACCTCCCCAAGCCCCCTGTTCCAAGAGAAGAGCATCCTAGGGCCGCCCCCGCATCCTCTTGCACTGCAGTTTCCACTGCAGTGTGATGTGTCCCCAAGGTAGGTCCCAGATGAGAACAGAGATGTGGGGGATCAGAGAGGAAAAAAAAATAGCTGCATCCACCTACAGCTCCTGCCCAAAGCCCCAAGGTTGTTACACCTTGCCCACCGGCTGTAACCGGGACTTTACCACCTCATGTTGTGAAACTGGGATACTCACTGGTAGCACCAGGCAGGGGTTTCCCTACTTTTTTTTTTACAGGCTCCAGAATGAGCTCCCCCTCCCCTGCACCAAGAACACAGAAAAACAATGTGACTGCAAACCATTGTCCACAAAAACAAAACAACTGAGCCTTTCCTTGTCACTCTTTCAGATGGAAACCGCAGAAAAAAGCAGCAGGGCCTAGTGGAAATCCACAGCAAGGAAACAGGGGAAAGAAATGACCTCAGACTCTCCCCACCTCATGTTGACTGCAACAGAGACCTGAAGCTCCCCAGAAAATCAATCTGAGGCCTAAATGAGTTTAAAATTCTGCCTGCTGCCTGACAAAGGGTTAATATGTTGAGCGCGCAGGGGATGACCTTGGTCACAAGGTGAGACAAGAGAGATGAGGATGAACTTCTAAACCCTGGTTAACCTCCAATCCCTTTTCAACTCTGGAAGGAGTTGAAATTCATGAAAATCCAGTGATGATCCTGGCAGGAGGTGGCAAGGGGGACCTGGGCCACCCCTTAGCCACAGGGTTTGTGGCCGCATCACCAGGACACCTTCCCTTTTCAGTGGGATGCACCCTGCGCCCCCAGCTCCAAGGGAAGGGCAGAAGTAGGACATGATGGCAGACTACCAGTGGCTTTCATGTCCAGCACAGCACCACCCTGGAACGGTCCCTAGAAAGCTGCTTCTCCACAAGTACAGGGCTTTTTTCAAAAAGAATCGAACATATTTTGGATTTCATCTCACAGCAGTTGGACAAAATTTGGGAGGAGCTCATAAAGCAGTTGGACAGGGGAGTGGGTACATCCCTCTTGGCCTGTCAGTCTGGCACATGGACGCAGAAGGGCTCCAGCACAGTCACATGAAGGACACACACTGGGGTTTGTCCCACTGTTGGGCTCCAGAACCAGCACCACAGGCAGAGCCCTGTGCACATGCGGTAGGCATCACTGCAAAGCACAAGGGTGGGTAAGCCACCAGGTAACAGCACCACTGCTGAGCAACCTCCCGGCTGGGCATGGAAATGAGTCACCTCCAGCCTTGGCCCTCAACACATGGGGACCTTCTTTCTTGCCACAGTGACAGAGCCCCACAGCACAGCACTGGGGAGTGCGCTGCCCCAAAACCCTCTGACAGGCTGCTGGGACCTGCTCTCCCAGCCAGACCCTCCTTCAGGTGACAGCACCAACCCATGGAGCAAAGTCTAAAGGTCAGCACTCTGAGGTCTCGCTCTCCACAGCTTGGCCACCATGGCCAGGTTACCCCAGCCAGGCTCTCCCAGGCACATACACTGCTGGAAGGACACAGCCACCTCGATGCAGCACTCAGCACACCCAAACCAGGGGCAGAAGGTCCCTGGGATGAGTGGGGAAGCACCCTGGGATAACTGGTCAGCAAGAACATAGAACAGAGGGTCCCAGAACAACCTTGCCTGTTGGCAGGCTGTCACAGAGGAAGGTGTTTAGGTCAGACCTAAGCTGATGCTTTGACTCCCTCTTCTCACCATGCCAAGCACGGGACTGGGGATCTCGCTGGGGCAGGAGTTCAGCTCCAGCAGTTAAAGTTAGAGCTCACCTCGGCCATCTCTCTAATGCTTCTGTAATTTAGCCAGACAACTCGTGGTAACTTTTAAGGACCTTGTGCCCACACGTGTTGCTGCTCTCAGATCTCGGCAGCCACGACCGCTCCACTGACAGGTGTCCCAGGCTCCCCGAAGCGTCTGTCGTCTTATTAGCAGAGCTTCCACTTGGGATTTATTTCCCATCCAGAATTTAAGCTGAATTTATGTATTAACTAAAGACTATTAGTGCCAAAAATAAGTGGAATGCCACTTGCTCAGCAACAGAGGCCTTACGAGAGACCACGTGGCACGGCCAACCCACCCAATTGCAACCCCAGAGAGGCTTTTTATAGACACCCACGTCTGATGGAGAGCAAGTGATGCTTGGCTTGCCGCAAGCTTTGCTCTGCAAGCGTCTGATTGCAGGGGGAGGGGATGGAAATATTCCCGCATCCACTGGCAGGAGACATGGCTCCCTCCTCTCTGCCGACTGGGTAAGCAGCCAGGTGGAACCAGAAATGGGTTAGGAGCAGGTAGTGGCAGAGCTGCCTCATTTCCCTGCCGTAAACACCCGCGCATGCAGCACGCAGCCTCTGACACACAGCACATGCGCTGAGGAATGTCTCAGTGCAGTATCTCAACAACAAGGGTCCTCCACTTCCCTCTGAGCAAGGTTGCTTGAGGGAGAAAAAAGTCTCGGAGAAGCAAGCCAAGTCCAGACAGGCCACGGGCTGCAGGCAGAGGAGGCTGGGTAGGATGGACAGGATCTGGGGCTACAGCAGCGTCTCCTGGAACATGGGCTGTCAGATCTCAGGCACAGCCCAGGGAGTTGGATCCTCAGCCCTGCCAGGACAGGGGTGAGCCAAGGGTCCTGTGGAAAGATGTCGGGCATAGCAGGAGGACAGCCTACAAGAGCATGCACAGGGTTTTTGGATCCTACCCGCCCTAAGTGCCTTTGGGCAAGGAAAGGCAGGGCCTTATAGAGGACTGGATGAGACCTACAGGGAGGGAGAGAAGGGAGAGCAAGCTGTGAGCATATTCCAGGCCTGATCCAGAGCAGCTTGGGTGATGGAAGCCCCAAGGAGTCGAAGGCACAGCTGAACAAGAGTTCATGCACCTGTCCTTGCACATCATTTAGAAAAACATATAAACATGGCGCTTCAGGACATGGTTCAGTGGTGGACCTGGCACTGTTAGGTAATGCTTGGACTTAATGATCTTGAAGGTCCTTTCCAACCTAAATGATTCTATGATTTTTGACAGGAGCGGAGAGATCTCTGTCCCACAAAGCTGAACAGGGGAGGTGCTATCCCTCCACAGCCCTCATTCTGAGGCGATGGGAAACATAGAGACAGCATCCAAGGCCAGAGGAGCACAGGGAGCACACAGTGGCAAATTTGGATCCACACTCTGCAGGCAGATACACATCTGCCTGACTTCACTACTCCTTTTTTACAGGGAGACCTCCACTAAGTTTGATACCAATGAGGAGACAAGGAACCAGAGCGCAGCCCCCTGCTGCCTCCTTGGCCACGTGTCTGTGGCATCCTGATACACAGATACTAACTCACAGTCCAAGAACCCTGGACAAACCTCAAGACATCGATATATCCACCAAGTCTCCAGCTGTCTGCAGGCCTTCCATTACAGGCAAATGAGAATCATGTCAGCAGGAGGTCCTGAGGGACATTCCACACACAGCCACGGAGTTGTTGAGGTTGAGGAGACCTCTGGAGGTCATCTTTTCTAATGCCCCTGCACAACCAGGGCTGCCCAAAGCATGCTGATCAGTAATGTGTTATCAGCTTTTGAATATCTCCAAGGATGGAGACTCCACAACATCCCTAAGCAATCTGTGCCAGTGTTCAGTCGCCCTCAAAGGGAAAAGAATGTTTCTTGCTGTCCTGTGTTTGTTTGTGCACATGGCCTTTGGTCCTGTCACTGGTAACTACTGAGAAGAGCCTGACTCCATCCGCTTTGCACCATCCCCTCAGGTATTTACATATATTGATGAGATTCCCCTGAGCCTCCTCTTCTCCAGGCTGAACGGTCCCAGCTCTCCCAGCTGTCCTCATGAGGGATGCTCCAGTCTCTTCAACATCTTGGCTCTTTGTTGGACTGACTCTCTTACCGGGAGGACCAGCACTAGACACAGTACTCCAGATGCAGCCTCACCAGTGCTGAGCAGAGACAAAGGACCACAACCCCTGACCTCCTGGCAATACTTTGCCTAATGCAGACCTGGACACCGTTGGCTTTCTCTGCTTCTGTTGAAGTATAAGGCTGGTCTGGCCACTAAACTTTGATAGATACCCTCTGTAATTTACCCCCACCCCAACCCAGGGAGGATAACAGGAGAACCAGGGAGAGAGATTTTGAGGTTGAATAAAGCTTGAACCAGTATAATGAAAAAGAAAACAATACCTGGAATAACAATGAAGATGCTGAACTATATACAGATATTATACAAGCATGCAAATACATTCAAAGATACAGGAGAATATGTTAATACAAACCTATGGCTTCCAGAAGACAACTGAGTCCCAAGCAGAAAAAATGTCCCAGTAGCAGACAGGAGCATCCAAGCCCAGAAAAAAAAAAGAACTGCACTACTCCCACCTGGGGAGACAGGGTAAGACAACCTGTCCCAACTAACAGCACTCCTCTGCCATGTGAAAACAGGAGGCAGGAACACCAGCAGCAGCACAGGGAGAGCTGAGGAACAGCCAACACCAACCCTCCCAGCCCAACAGCACAACTGCCCTAGGGCTCTGCTCAGGGCCCTTTTATACTGAGCACATGGGCAGGAACACTGTGTTTGGTCCATCTGGGCGACGTGACCCATCCTCTCCTCCCCACAGGCACAGCTGCCTCTCTTTGCCCCATGATGATTGCCCCTGGGCCAGGAGCCCCAGAGAATTTTTATCCTAGTGCTCTCAAACCAGGACAGCTTCAAAGACATTTTACTGGCACATGGTCAACTTGGTGTCCTGCTGCCCACCAGCACACCTGTGTCCTTTCCTGCCAAGCTGCTTTCTAGGTGGGTGGGCCCTAGCCTATACTGGTGCCTGGGGTTGCTCCTTCCCAGATGCAGGACTTTGCACTTCGCTGTGTTGAAGGTGAAGCCCATTTCTCCAGCCTGATGAGGTCTCTGGATTGCAGCACTACTCTCTGTATATCAGCCACTCCTCCCAGTTTGGTGTCAGCTGCAAACTTGCTGAGGGCATGCTCTGCCTCACCATCCAGATAGTTAATGAAGATGCTAAATAGGACTGGAACCAGGACTGATCTTTAGGATACACCGCTAGTTACTGCCCTCCAACTATACTAAATGCCACTGATCTCCACCCTCTGGGCCTGGCCATTCAGACAGTTTTCAACCCACCACACTTTCTGCTCATCCAGCCCATATATGAACAGCTTGTCTATGAGCATCTCATGGGAGATTGGTGCCAAAGACCTTCCTGAAGCCCAGGTAGACAATGTCCACTGCTCTCCCCTCATCTCCCAAGCCAGTCATTGCATCATAGAAGATGATCAGGTTGGACACAACGGTCTTCCTCTAGGCAGTGTCAGATTTCTGTGACTTTTCACCTCAAAAACCACCCAGCTTCCTATAAAAATGCCTTAAAAAGCTTCCTGCAAGAGAGGAGACATAGAAGGGGTGCTGAGTGTCTTTTCTAGCAGGCAGGTCCAACCCATGCAACCTGCACAATTAGTGGCACCAGGCAACTTCATATTCCCACTTCTCATCTAAATAATGAATTTCCAGGAAATTTCCCCCCAAAATAGGTCTAAATGGAAGAAAAAATGGTCACTGAAACATCTTAAATTTTCAAAGATTGTGCAGCCTCAGAGATCACTGCAGAAAAAGGAAACAAAGGTATCATTAAAAACACGTTAGAGTTTTCTTAGCTCAGCTGCAATTACCGCTCTGAAAGCTGAGGATGTACGATAGAAAAGAGAGTGTGTGGGAGGAAGGAGAGGAGAAGGGGGAAAAGAGAAAGACAACAGCAGCATCGAAGGAAATTCAACACTGCCAAGTGAAAGCCACTGTGACAGGCAGAATTTATTTCCTTGCAGAAGGGTTTCCCATGTCATCCATTACACAGAGAAGGAGAAAAAAAGCCCAGTATTTTGAAGAACATCAGCCATGAAAGCAAGATTTCAAGGACGGGGGGGTTCCCTCAGATGCTGCAGCCAGGAAATTACTCCCATGCATGTCCTCCAGCACTGTTCCAACAGAAGATGAGTTTAGCCGAGCATAAAACTGCTCCACATAAAATCCTGTTATTAGCCTTGCTGGAAGGTGTGTGTCTGTTAGAGCAAAACTCTCCAAACATCCAAGCCCCACTGCTGGGAAGGTTTCTGCCCTAAGGACATGGCAGTGTTTTCCACAGGCTCCACACTCACCCCCTTCCCACCTATCTGATAACTCCCCCAGCAGTGCCACTTGCCTGGCGGGTTGCAGACCTTAGTTTTTAAGACAAGGAGCCCAGTGCACAGGCACTGCCCATCACCCTGACCACTTTCCCCTCCTCAAACCCGGCTGCCACTGCGCAGCGTCTGGGAACCTCTGCCGCAGCACGACGTTTCTCCTCTGGCAAGAGCAGGCAGCAGAGCTGGCAGGAGCCGCTGCCTGATGGGGCATCGCTGTCCCTGCTCCTCACACCCTCAGGAGACAGAGGCAGCAGCTCTCCTGTCAGCCTGGACTGTGCTGCTGGGATCTCTGGGAAGGCCCGTGGACCAGCCCACTCAATAAATACTCAAGTGGGCAAACCTGGACTCTGCAGCCTCTCTGGGCCAGAATCAGGGGCTTGGCAGAGCTCAGCCACGCTGTGCTTTAGGTTTAACCTGGCACCCCGTGCGCCTAGGAGGTGAAGTGCCAAGGACTTTATTGCCTACCCAGAGAAGAAAAGGGCTAGTGATGCTCTCCTGGCTCTGGGACACAGTCTGATCACCTGGCAAGTGTGAGGGGTGGGAAATTCATTGAAGGTAGAGTGATGGGAAAGAGCACGGAATTACAAAAGAAATTATGGGAAAGGAAACTCTGCAATGCATCCCCTCCCAGCAGGTTCACATGATGCTTTCAGTTAATCTTGTGCAACAGTAAAAAAACATCCCAGACTGAGACCAGCCCTATCCACAAAGCCTCAGCATCCCTCATCACTGACATCAGCCCTGCAGGAATCTGTGCAGGGGCAGGGACTAAGTGACCTCTCTCAGAGCCTGACCAGAGCACGCACAGCCACACATCTCCCCATGCATGAAGACCTCTCTCTCCAAGCTGCAAAGCTGCTCAGCAGCATGACTCAAGAAGCCATCTCCAGTCCCAGGAGCTCCTGTTCGCAAAGCCAGCCCAGGCTTCAGCACCAGCACTCTCTCAGCCTGTGCAGCCAGCCAACACCCAACAGGCCGCCCTTGGCACCAGCCACCATGGGAAAACTATAGCCACTCTTCCACACAAAGGTTTCGTAAGGTCAACAGCTTCCCCTTTCCAACCTGCATATCTGTCCTTCCAAAGCCAGAACCTTCTTCATGAATTTATGATTTGGGAGTTGTCATCTCCTCTCCCGGACACTTTAACATCTAAACCTTTAACATCTAAACTCCTTCCTGCAATGGCCATAATTTTATCCACTGTTACCAGTCTGATTACACTGACAGCATATGCTTTCTTGGCAAACTCAACAGTTTTTTCTACAGGTATATCCACACCATGGGCAGGATTTACTCTGCTTCCTTGCACCTGTGCTGTCCTGGTGTGACAGTTCTGGCCTCTGTGCTTTTGCTCTGACGATGGTGAGCAGGAGGCGATCCAGCCCGCAGTGCCTGAGAAGGGAGGAGAGGCCTGAAACCGTCTGTGACCTGAGGCAGGAGGGCTCCCAGATTAGCTGTCTCAGCACAGGTGGAGAGCGCAGTTGTCTTTTCTCTCACCAGGAAGAGTCTGCAGAAGCAAATACGCACACAAACCCCTGCCTGTCCGGGTTTGGATCACCTCCCAGTAACATTTCCTGACACGCAGCATCCCAGAGTGCTGGGGAATGGCAACTCTTGGGGTCATTTCAAGCCACAAAACACAACCTTAATCTCAGCTCCACAAAGCAGCTTCAGATTTGCAGAAGTTTACAAGCATCAGCAGCCCAGCCACTCAGCCTGCCTCAGCTGAGCATCCTTCCGTCACAGCGTGCACCAGAAAGCTGCTCAGCCCTCTAACAGCTTGGGAAATCCTCTCTCCACACCATCACGCAGCATCAAGTGCCCTCGGGGATCCATGCTCGCCGCCAGCACTCCCAGCTACTTCTGAGCACCAGAAAAACAGCCTGGATGCCAGAAGCCTGCATGTCACCAGGCAATGGACTAACAGAAATCGTCTCTTCACACGTCACAGCTCCCCCCCACGCAGACGGAATGTGCCTCTGCAGATCAGAGGGAGGTTTGGGGTCCGCAAGTTTCTATCTTTGTGGATCTAATACCTTTGCTGTGAGGTGAGCTGAGCTGTGAAACATCCAGAGCTAGATGACCACCCGAGGAAAGTCAACACACTGCCAGCCAGTACCAGGCAGGTCCCCTGCAGACCCATTTCAGGAACAAGCCACAGCTCCTCTACCTCCAGACACCCACCCAGACCTTCCCAAATGCCCCGAGTACCACCACAGGGTCTTCCTCCTTTTTAGCAGGGTCGGTCTCCTCTTTAGCAGGGTCTGCCACCTCCAGGGAGGAACAGCTGGCAGGAGGGACAGCCCTGTGCCCAGGGGGATGGACTGCTCTGAGGTCCTTCAGGGTAGGCACTGGAGGGAGTGCAGGGTTTCATTGCCATTTCTGCTGATTGCTGCCACCGATACACTGATACAAACCCAGCACATTACCAGTTTCTGCCTAGCAGAGCGTGCAAAGCAGAATCCTTCCTGCCTGCCAGGCAGGGAATCACGGTGCGAGGATGCTAAGCAGCTTTCCTACGATCCGTGGCACAGATGGGAACTGAACCAATTCCCCAAGCACAGCCTCCTTGCTTGCATCGGTTGGTTCCCTCCAGAGCACAAAGGCACACAAACACACCTCCCTGCAGCACGCACCCAGCACAACTGCACAGACACAGAGCGGAGAAGAACCCGCACAGTTGCCCTTCTGTGCTGCACCTCCTCGCAGAACGTCCCTATGCTAGAAACGGGTTAGATGCTCCACAAAGCTCCTTCTCTGAAGCACGGTCCAGGCAATGGAGACCAGGTTCCACAGAGGAACTACTGTGGAGAAATGTGCCACCGCTTCCCTGCAGAGCACACCTTCCTGGGGCAAGAAGCACAGTACTGCTCCAGCCCACCCATTCTGTGCCTCTCCCTGCTGCAGACCACCCCTTCTGGCAAGGATGTATTTGGGGAAATGCAGAATCAGCCGCTGCACCTCAACCATGCTGTTTGCGTAGGCTTGGCCTCTTGAGCCTGGGTGATCCTTCTTGCCTGTGGCCCTAGCAAGCACCCTGCAGCAAGGCACTGTGTGGAAAAGGGCCTTCTTAGGGTGACCCCATGCCTGCTGCTTCCCATCACTCTAGTTCTTGTAGGTATAGAAGAATTCCTACATTTCATCTGAACCATCCAACATTCACCACCATGTCCTACCCAGTGCCCAAGCACCTCAGGGCCTTTCACAGCATCTCGTCTGCAAAACCCACCAGAACACCCTCTAGGTTTCCCCCTCCTTGCCTGTGAGCCCATTTTGGGCATCCTTAGGTCTGTGGCTCCTACAGCATTTGCCACAGCCTGCAGTCGCTGTTGTGCCTGGATGTTCATGCAACGACAACCGTCACCCTACAGATCCAGCATTTTATGTCACCCACGCCAGCAAGACCAGCCTGAATCACCAACCTAGGAAGAAAGTGTGCCAGCGAAGAGTGATCCTCCTGTACCACAGACCTCCACTCCAGCTGCACCCCCATTTCCTGACATGGAGGCATGTTTCTGGGAGTGTTCAAGCTCAGGGCAGTGGTGGAATGGTGAGACACTCATTCGATGTCTGCCCCACCTGCTTGGGGCTCAGCAGCACTGCTGGAGGAGCAGGGCTGGGTGTGAGGATGCTGGAATGGGCACTGCCTCCTCCTGCCATGTATACGGAGCAAAGCAAGCCAAGCCAGGAGCTGCAGGAAGGACCTGGCAGGGAAACTCCTCCAGCTCCTTCTTGCTGCCTCAGCTCTGCAGTTCTGAGGACATGTCTGTGGAACTCAGGCCCTCCAGTACTATAAGAAAGGGTTTCCAGGTCTCCCCAAAGGCAGCAGGTAGCATCCCATCATTCCAGGTCCCCCCAGGACAGGAATCTTTACTTCATACCCACACAGGACATAAATGTTCAACTGTCCAAGCAGGCAGCAAGTGCCCCTGTGAGATGGTCCCTAGGTCACACCAGCCTCACCAGCCAGCTCTCCAAGGAGCTCAGGGCCAGCAGCACAAGAGACAACCTGGCAGACAGGGTGGGAAGACAGCTCCTTCTCCCAGCAGTGATGAAGGGAGAAGGTGGCTGAGCCTCCACACATGGCAGGGGATCATCCCAGGGACACTGATGACTCCAGCTGGATCCCCAGCAGCAACTGCCAGCCTGGCTTGAGGCAAAAGCAGCCTAAGGGAGACTGAGATGCTCCAGTCCCCACTCCCTCTCCCCTCTGCACCAAGCCATGGGAAGCTGCGGCAGACTGGTGAAGTGGAAGTGGGAAGGAGAGGACACCCAGAGCAGCAGTGCCAAAGGCACCCATTCCCATCACTGCTGTTGCTGCTCTCCTGCAGACACACAGGGAAGAACCAACCCCCAAGCAAGGCATCCTGACAGCCCACTCATAACCCTGTCATAGGCGCAGGGCTAATGAATGTGTTGCTAATTGTCCTCCGCACACCCACACACCTCTGCATGCTGGGAAAGGCCACATTATGTTGTTAGAGGCCGACAGTAGAGGCTGTGCCTGATCCTGACCTCACCTTGGCTTGACCCAAATGCAGCCCACCTCGAACAGCTCAAGCGGACGGTGCAGCAGCAGGGAGACGGGTCCAACAGGGACAGGCTCCAGCAAGTGCAGCAGCCGGGGCTGGTGCATTGCTGCCAACTTCAAGATAGCCCAGAAAGCAGAGCTAATTCCAGTCCCCATCCTCCTGCCAAGCCATCTGCCTGCCCCGAGACCACCGAGAGGATCCTGAACAGCATTTCATTACCAAGCCATTATGAAAAGTGGATGAGCAGTGATTGATTATAATGCATGCAAATACCTGCCTTCCGACCCCAAACTGGCAGGACCTGACTAGCTCTCCCACTAAGTAGTACAGCATGTCCTGTCACAGGCTCTGCAAAGCCCTCCCGTCCTCCTCAGCACTTCCACCAGCCATCAAGCAGAGGACTGTCCACCCTGCCCTAGAAAGCCATCCTGTCCAAGATCTGCTCTCCGTTAGCCATGGGGCCCTGCTCCTGCCTGCAGATCCCACAGGCTCATTTCATAGAATCACAGAATGTGTTGGGCTGGAAGGGACCTTTAGAAGTTATCTAGTCCAACCCCCCCTGCAGTGAGAAGGGACATCTTTAACAAGATCAGGTTACTCAGAGCCCAATCAGGCCTGGCCTTGAATGTCTCCAGGAAAGGAGCCTCCACCACCTCTCTGGGCAGCCTGTGCCAGTATCTCACCACCCTCGTTGTAAAAAATTTCTTCCTTATACCCAGTCTAAATCTAATCTCTTTTAGTTTAAAACCATTGCCTCTTGTCCTGTTGCAACAGGCCTTGCTATAAAGATTTCTTTCAACCTTCCTACAGGTTCCCATTAAGTACTAGACCTGAACCCATTCCCAGCACCTGAACCCATAGGGAAGGCTTTTGTAGAGTTCTCACCTTCATCAAGAGAGCAAAGAACAATCCCCTGACACCAGGAGAGGGTAAGAGCAGGTGTCAGCAGGCTGGGAGCTGGATGCTCTGCCACAAGCACACCACATCCCTCCACTCTTCGAGCCCATGTTCCCACCCCAGAGAGACATTGTGCCCAGATATGACAGCAGCCAGCTTTTCTCC
>NW_009732480.1:2140-6583 GCF_000703405.1 Apaloderma vittatum | reverse complement strand
GGACACATACTCCAGCCCGCAAGGATGAACTCAGTTGCCCTCCACGGGCCAGCAAACAGTAAGTGATTGGAATATAGGAAAGGATGGCACTGTCCTGCTGCAGACAACGGGGAATGGGGCAAGTGAGAGAACCAGTGAGAACCACTGCAGCCACCAACCCCAGCCAAGAGACCTTAAAGAACTGCTCTGGGCAGGGACTGATGCTGTGCGCAGAAGCAGATTGTTCCTGGGCTCCAACATCAGACAACCAAGTGGGAACAGACTTAAGCACCTGTCTAGTCCCTAGTCTCACATCCTCTGAGCTGGCTCTCTTGCCTGCCTGGAAGGAGGTCACCCATACCAAGGTCATTCCTGATGAGTGTCTGCCCAACCCATCGTCAAAACATTCTGCTGACAGCTCTCACTTGGCTACCAGGGCTAAGGGGATAAGGCCTTGCAGTGGGGCACACACCTCTGCTTTGCAGTTCCCACAGCTTTGTCACGACTGTTGCCATCTCATAGCGTCTGTTCCGCACGCAACTTCTTCCCATCAGCCCACCCAGCTCCATCCTCAAGGCGCCACATGAGCTCGGCCATGCTCAGCCCATGGCAACGCCACAAGGCCCAGCCCAGTTCCAACCCTTGATTCATACTGGGGAGTACTTTTACGAGGTTACCCTTTGGGGATGGTTTGGACTGCAGTGATATTTTAAGTGAGTGATTATTTGGGGTAAGACCCCAAGATGAGAAAGACAAGATGATGGGGGAGATTCCCCTGACACAGGCAATCAGCCGCAATGCCAAGACATGGCTACAAACTCAGCAAGAGCTGGTTGAGCTTAACATGCACAGAGACAAAAAAACACTGAATCTCTTATTTTCTCACTTCCTTTTTCTTCCCTAATATGAACTCCCTCCGTGGCCTGAACAGCTTCAGTGCTGTCTGCTGTGACTTCCACACAAAACATCTCCCCAAATTCTCTGAGCAGAGCAGTAATCCTCCCCCTACTCAACTACATCCAGGTTTCCCTGCCTGGAGTTACACAAATTATTTTCATTCAAGCTGCAAATCATCTCCTCCCCTCTAGTACCCCATGTTCTGGGGAACCTCATGTTTTCCTCCTCATGACAGGTCACGGTCTTAACCAGGACAGAGCTGGACCATGGGGATCAAATGAAAGCAGTTTTCATCGGCCCTTCTGGCCAAGCTCTGCAGCATGCAGCCCAGCACCAAGCTGCAGCAGCCGAGCACCAGGAGCATGGTCATTCGGCAGAGAAAGAGCAGTACAGTGATTCACCTTCCTTTTGATCTTTAGCCCGCCCTCACAGACTCAATACTCTGTCCCCCAAACTTCTGATAGCTGGCAGATCTGTCCACCTCTTCCCCCCAGACCTGAGAAGGCAAGTGCTGAGAGGTGCTGGCACCCTTTAGGGGTTCAACTGCTGCACACCCAATTCAGTAGGCGAGCAGATGCCTGGCTGCCAAAGTTGCTAGGGAGATGAGCTTCTTCCAGAGCCTCCCCTCGCTGCACGCGTCCATCCGAGCTCCCGCTGAGGACAGGCGTCCTCTGCCATCTGCACCGGACAGAGCACCCCACCGCGCGGAGAACGCCTCACCAGGGAGCGGGGCAGAGCCTCCTCGTTCAAACAACATCACCCAGACGTGAAAGAGTGGTCCAGCACGCTGATGCTCACATCCTGGCAGCCTCCTCTGATCAGCAGGGAGATCAGAGAGGGAGAGGCAGGGTTTATTGACATCTTCGCTACACCCTGCACAGCTCCCCACTGACCATGCTGCTGCACCCAGCACCAAGCGCCCACGGGAGGACTGGCAGAAACTGCCAGACAGCCCTAGCCCCTCCCGGCTCAGCGGAGGCTCTTCATCGTTTCCCAGCACTTCATCGCTCGGGCTCCTCTGCAGTGAGAACATCTCAGACGACCAGAATCGCCCACAGCCTCCCAGCCTCACAAGCCTGCTGCCCACCATCGACCCATCCCCTGCAGCTGCTCCTGGCCAGGCTCACCGCTCCCCTCCACCCTTCCCGCACCCTTGCTGCCAAGGGCTGGCACAGCTGGCTGGGAAAGCCGTCACACAATGACTCAGGAGGGGAAACAGAGACGAGGCACACTCCAGCACCATTATCTGATGCCCTAAACCCAGCAAAGCAGCAGCAGCTCCATGTAGGAGACGTGCCACGCTGCTCCTGGGAACTGGCAACACCAGCTCGGCCCAGCAGTACAGTACCAAAACTGTTCCCTTGTGGGACTTTGCAGTAGATTTCTGTGATGTGCCAAATGCTTCAAGGCTCAAGGCCCTGGTGACCATGGTGCCTTTTGTCTTACACAGCCCAAATCAAGCAGGTAGCTCAGCTGAGGCAGAACATGGCTCCCTTTTTGCCTGATGATGGAGTTTATTGCCTCTGTGCTCCCAAGCATGCATTAGTTTCTGATCGGGATCCAAACCCAAGCCAAGGTGTTGCCTGTGATTTAGAAAGGGCGTTACGCTTCAGGGCCCATGTCTCAGGGTTATTTGCCAGCAGAGCGCAAAGACAGCCACCGAGCAGCCGCTGGTGCCCAGGGGCTGTGCACAGAGAGGCCGTAGATATAGAAACCAGCAGTGCTGGGATCACACAGGAGCCGTTTTAGTCTCCTCTTACTCATAGAGATCCTTGGGGAGATGCTTTATTTAGACAAACGTTTCTGAAAGGGGGGCTGAGAAACTCCCCAGGCTTTGCTCCACGCACAGCACATGCCCGGGAGTGGACGACCTCCATTGTGTCAGGTACAGCTGAAGTCACTTGGATCTGCAGCACCGGCTGAGCAGAGTTTCAGCTGCTGCTTCCCCGTCACACTGGCTCAGCTGGAAGACAAGAAGCTGACCTGGCCATGGGCACCCAGGTCCCCTGTGTCCACTCCCAGGCCAAACCCCACGTGCCAGCTAACCAGGAGCAGAAAGCACCCAGAAATGTGCTGTCCTCGCGAGGAGTAAAAGCTTTCTGCAGCAAAGTGACCGTTCCCCACCTGCAGAAACTCAAGGCAAGAAGGAAGCAAGTTTTCACTCTTCTGCGAACCTAAGGAAGTGTGATTTTCTGAAGGTGGTGAGAAATTGCTTCAGACAGCTCTAATTAGCAGGGTGGCGTGTGAGAAAATCCAGCTTTGCTGCTCCCTGCTCCACAGCTGTCCTGGGATGAGGGGAAAGCATCGGCATCGCTGGCCGGAGCCCACGCTTACCCTTTTGCTGTGCCTGCCTGGCTTGGAGCAAGCCCGACGATTTGCAGGATAGCCGTGAGGGATATTTTTGCATGAGCTGCCAGTCCGAAGCTGCCAGTGCTATTTCAGGCAGCAACACCTACACTGTAATCCAGAGAGCTGTATTTTCCCGCGGGCACTTCAAATTCAAGCCTCCCTCCTCTCTTCACAGGCCGGCTGTAACCAACCTGGCTCCCACAATCAACAGATAAACACATCCCAGCATCGTGCAGCCACTGAGTCCAGTGTCACAGCCCCGGCCTGTTCCTGATTCCCACTGAGACCAAAGCACCTTCTGATAGGGAAAAAAAAAAAAGACCTCATCTCACAAGCAGCACCTGCTGCAATGACAGGTCCTCTGCCTGCAAATCCTCCTGGGGATCTGCCACCATCAGATTACTTGTCCAGACTAAGCTAGCTAATCCCACAGCCAAGTCGCAAACCTCGTCCTGGAGCTTTGCAGCCTTTTCGGAGAGGTGCTCCAGGAGATGTACAAGCTCTAATTAAAGCTACTTTGCAACTTCCTGCATATGGAGGCAGGAAGACATTTGTTCCTCTCTGAAAGCAGAATCAGAGCTCAGGTGGGTTAAATCCCCACCAGTGAGAGCCCCTCCTATGTGCAAAATATCTGCAAATAAATCTTTCACACAAGAAGCGTGGACTCGTATAGAGTAGAAAGCAGATGATGACACAAGTGGCCTGTACAGACCAAGAGGGTCAGGACCAGAATCCCCCTTCTGGACTCAAATCAGGAGTGGTCCCAGGAGGGATACCACACCACGGAACCACAGGGAGAGCCAGTCTTGCACATATTTCTTCCTCTTTGATCTGTGCATGTAGGCACAAAGGAGATAAGAGATCATCCAAAATTAAGGAGCTAAAAGATGTAAAGAAGAGAGACAGGAGGAGAAGCAATAACAGGGATCATTATGTAACAGTATGAAAAAAACAATAATACTCCCAGTGCAGAAAAGGTTTTAAGATGGGCAAGTGGGTGGTGAGGCCCGCAGGATCCTGGGTCCAGGGACCAGCTGCTCCTGGTGTGCCAGGGGGACACAAACCTGTGGCTGGGCAGAGCTGAGGAGGCTGCAGAGCTCTGGTGTTTGCAGGTAGGGAAGTTCCAGCCTCCAGAGCCTGCCCAGCAGTGGGATGGCCACTGTGAGAATCCCCCTCCCTGGATCTCAGCGCGGCAGCACCAGGACAGACACAGAGCGG
>NW_009732480.1:0-2109 GCF_000703405.1 Apaloderma vittatum | reverse complement strand
AAACCCCGCACATGTGCCAGCCACACGGATGGGTTTTCCCATTCTGCTTCCCACATCCTACACTCCCCTCTCCTCCTGCCCACCCTGGCTCGGCTTGGCAAGGGTCTGGGTCCTGCGAAGAGATTCCCCATCCACTTGCTCTCCTCCTAGCGAGCTGTGCAAACGGCAGAGCCTGTTCCTTGGGGAGAGACACGGATGACCCAACCACAGGCCTAATCCTGCAACATATTCTGGACCTCGGCAAGCAGCGAGAGCAGGGGACACGCAGCATGTTAGCCTGTGAGAAGGGGATGAATCACTAGAAAACAGACCCAGGCACGGAGCCAGAGCAAGGAGAAGATGGTCCTGCGAGGCCTCCATCTTTGGGAGTGGGGGGATTGCAGTTACCGGAACCACAATGTCCCTTTCCACCCACTCAGAAGTGGCCCCAGAGTCTGTCTCTCTGGATCTGTAATATCCCCGCAGCCTGGCTGTCTGTCATGCCTGGACACTTCACCCCCTGCCAACTCTGGAGCTGTCCCTGTCTGCAGCAAGATCGGGAAAGAGCCCCGCAACCCTCCACATCCACCCTTCCCACAGAAACCAAGGAGCAAGAAGGCAGACCATGGCCTGGTTTCCCAGTCCACACACCCTTCCAGCAGCTCAGGTGCTATGAATCAGAAGATCCTGCCAGGAATGTCACCTTCAGAAGTAACCTCCCAGCCAAATCGAGAGCATGAAGTGCTTGGGGAACCACCAGTTCAGCAAGCTGAGGCTCCCATTTAATCTCTATCACTGAATCAAACCACAGTTATGACAGTTCCCAACCAACAGCTTTTATTTTTCCTTTGCAATCTGCCATCAAGCTCTGCTGAGACAATGCTCCGGACAACCTGCAGCATCCCTTAGCCAGAGAGCCTATTCAGACCACCAAAAATACAGAAACAAAAGCATCAGCTCCCAGAAGGTGTCACGGGCAGAATGACACCCCTTCACTTGTTGTTACATCAACCTACACGTTAACACGTTGGGCCTGATCCAGGAAGCAACTGAGCAGCCTCCGTTCCTCTTAAAGCCATACCCTGCTGCTCAGGGATGCGCAAGTTTGGAATCCTTCTTGCTTAAAAAAAATAAGAGCCACATACCTTTTGCTGTTCTTTTACCTGATGATAAGACCATAGTCCTGAGAAATTCCCCCATTTACCTTCCTTTTAACTCTGCACCACCTATTTCACCAAATCCTCTACGTCCACGATGGCCCATATACAGATGCACACGAAATTAGTGTCTCCCAAATTAGTTTCCTCGTACGCAACCCTAGCCCATTTTCCTCAACAACATATTACGATATGCAAGGTTCCACCTTTCTCCCAGGAAACGCAATCTCCTAAATTTGGCTTTTGGATAACTAAAAAAAGAGGCAGGTCTGCCTTTCAAAATCTGAGGTCAGCAGTCCAGAATGGCGAAGTATTTGCCCCAGAACACCTAGTTAATAACACAACAACAACGATGCAGCAGCAGCACACATATGCTCATTACAGAGCTAAGTATAACTTGACGAGGCACCTTGCTTTTAATGAGGCAAAAGCCCACTTAACCTAATGAGGAAGTACAGCAGGCTGTCACTGAGCGGGGAACCCGGATTTCCTGGGGATATGCCCTGTATCTCCTCGTAACCCACCAAACACCAGCGATCCAAATCCACCGCCGATGGCGCGGCGCTCGGAGCTCTCCGGGTTAACGCCGTCCTTCTCCGGATTTTGTGACACAGTATCCGTGCACCCGAGCTGGACGAAGGACCGGCCTCGCATTTTTGTAAGCTCAGATCCCAACCCTGGGAAAATGCAGTCATTGTCTTCGCCCGGTCCCCCACCACCGCCCAGCCCATCGCAGGTATTCGTCCTGCCCGAGGACAGCACGGAAAACCCAAGGCAAGGAAGGAGCAACGCTCCGGCGGGCGCTTCCCCGCTGGAGTCATTTCATAACGGCGCTCACAAAGGTGGCGAAGGATCGGGGCGCAGAGCAGCGCGGGTGCGTTGCCGTGAGACATCTTAAAATGCGCTGCACGAACAAAAGAAAACCAACTTCGCCAGGCGAGGCCCTGATTTTTGAGGCAGGCAAAAAACTTCC
>NW_009732479.1:15494-15746 GCF_000703405.1 Apaloderma vittatum | reverse complement strand
CGCCATCTTAACTCCGGGCCGGGGCCGCCCCCGCGCCGGGCGGAAGCTGATCTCAGCTGCCCTACAGGGCGCGAGCGGGATTCCCTGGCCAGGTCTGTCGCCTGTGCTGGGGGGGGAGCCCTTTGCCTGAAACCGGGGCTGATAACGATGTCTGCCTTGACACATCGCCCTGCAGTGCCCCGCCAAGTGATTACCGGTGTTTCTGTGGTCAGTTACCGGTGCGGAGTACGTTGGGGTTCTTTCAGTTACCTT
>NW_009732479.1:0-15336 GCF_000703405.1 Apaloderma vittatum | reverse complement strand
GGAGGCTCCAGCGGCTCCATGAGCCTGCCCGGCTTGGTTACTGCCCTGCTGTACAGACCCAGCCTCGACATTGACAGAAAAGTGGAAGAAAATACATGCGTGGTGAGGCTGCGTCTGGAATATTGTGTCCAGTTCTGGGCCCCTCAGCTCAAGACAGACAGGGAACTGCTTGAGAGAGTCCAGCGCAGAGCCACAGAGGTGATGAAGGGAGTGGAACATCTCCCTTATGAGGAAAGGCTGAAGGAGCTGGGTCTCTTTAGCTTGGAGGAGACTGAGGGATGACCTCATTAGTGTTTATAAATATGTAAAGGGTGAGTGTCAGGAGGACAGAGCTAAACTATTCTGAGGGATGTACAATGATAGGACAAGGGGCAACATCTGCAAGCTGGAGCATAGGAGGTTCCACAAAAACATTAGGAAAAACGTTTTCACTGTGAGAGTGACAGAGCACTGGAACAGGCTGCCCAGGGAGGTTGTGGAGTCTCCTTCTCTGGAGACATTCATAAACCCATCTGGATGCATTCCTGTGTGACCTACTGTAGGTGATCCTGCTCTGGCAGGGGGGCTGGGCTAGATGATCTTCTGAGGTCCTTTCCAACCCCTATCGTTCCGTGATTCTGTGAAATAAAAATGGCATGGGGACACATGCAGGTTGCATACCCACAGCTGTGTGTGCGATGAAGTTAACTTTACCAGGCCCTCTGCTGTGCAGAGGTGGGTGGCCCTACCAAGCCCCAGCCCAGCGCCAAGTCCTCCAAGGGGTCACAGAAAACCAGAAAGCCCCTGCAAACTGGTCAGCTGATGCACATAAGCATGGCAAGTTCAGTGCATCCTTCAATGTACCACAACGGGAAAATTATACTCATTTGGCAGGGACGCCCCACAGTTCGTCAGCGACTCTTCTTCACTGAGGCAACATTGAAACCAGCAGAGGGAAGTCAGATCTCAAGCAGGGACTTCATCATATGTAAACTCGTTCATTGTAGAAGATGATACACCTTTCAGTTCATTATCTTGATCAAAATATTAAACAGTTTGGTTCACAAAAGAAGAGATACGATAATGATTCTGTCAAAAAAACATACCAAAACAGAACATTTTACTTAGGAGCTAGCATCTAGACATATTTATGGATCTCTTTGTGATGGGAACACAAAGAAGTAGGGCAGGGCCAGGTGCTGCTCAGCACCCAAGCTCTGGCAGTGTGTATCACTGAATGCCTTCTGTATACCAGCTGCTTTTTGTGAGAGCCATCAGTGAGAGGCATCAGATAAATGAGAAGAGAAAAACGAAACACTTGTGCAATTAACCAAGAGCATTGCTATGAAATGGTGATGCTCAAAGGCCATGAGATAAGTGCTTTCCATAGGGGACTACTCATTTGTCAATAAGATTACATGTGTGATGCAGGCTCAATGTGCTGAACTGCAGAAAGACTGTTTTTCCTTACTGTGTCTATAGAGGGAGTCAGGGCTTGTGTTTGGGAAAGGAACGTTGAGCTGTTCTGTCAGAAGACTGGAAGACAGACCTAACAGTTCTGCAAAACGGCTTTTCATTTCTTCCGTATACTCGGCTTTATTCTCAGTAATGATCGTTTCAGTCTGCAGCTGTTTTCATCCAAGTTTCAAGAGGGTAATCAGATATGGCAATATACATACCCCAAATACTGCTGCTGGGATGAACCACGGTACATCAAGCCACAGGATTCCCATAGAAAAAATACATTTTGACATTCACTTAAATGCCGCAATGATATAATTCCTTATCAAAAGAAGCGACAGCAATTTGGCTGTCAGTTGTATAATTATGCACATTGCCTATCTTTAGTTCTAGTAATTTTTAAAAATGTTCAATTATACTGATATTGTAAGACACTAAAGAATTAACAGTTACTAAAATATTAAATGACTAGCTCTGTATTTGGCTTGTATGCTTTCCTCCTTCACCTACTTAATCTTCAGAATTTCCCTATCTTATCGAGTACAGGAGGGCCATTCAACACAGTCTTTGAACAACAGCAATCAGCTGAGTGTCCAACCCATATGTTTTTGGAAACATCAGTCTGAATTTTCTGAGAAGCATCATGCTATTATGGCTACAGATTCCAAAAACTGGTCATTTAGCCCTTGATTATATTTAGATGAATTAATCCCTGTAAGTATAGGGGGGTTATATGACGCCAACATGAATTTACAGAAAGAACTGCTGCAGTGAAATAATTCACTCTTTAGTCATAAACATGCAATACCTATTCCAACCACCATAGCACAAACTTGAATTTCTCTGGAAGCAAAATATGGCTCAAAATACAAAATGTTAAATTTTGAGTTAATACAAAACCTGTGACACTAACAGCACAGACTAATTATCAATTAACTGAAAGCTTGTAAGACATTTTATGAACAAGGTCTCGTGTAATGTCAGTGTGCTAGTTAAAAACTGATTCTAGAATGTAAAGTTAAACTCACTGCAGAAGCATTTTAAGCATGAATTCATAATAAATTTCACTCCGGGTTACACAGATTTTACTTGATTTTTTTAGTACAAACTTTACAAAAACTTTCTTTTATTTGAGTCTTGCCGGCCTCAAGCACATTCACTTCCTTCAGATGGCAGAAACAAGCTTCTGAAGTTTGTCAGCATAATTTCTTAACTGTCTATTTGGTGTCTTATTGATAGGATCAACTGCACGAAATGTTAAAGTCTTGCTCACGTTGTAAGTTACTGACTTTTTCATTTAGTGTATTTTAACTGCCCCTAATTTCCCTTGGGCTTCCTGTGCTTGCTGCGTGTTGTGTTCCATCACTGTGGGGACAGTCCGTGTGTCTGTTTTGAGCAGTGACAGGTCAAACAGCACGCACAAGCTGTAACACGCAATAGCTATTGAGCAAGGATACCACGTGAGGTGAATAAACACCTCATGCCAACATGTGGACTTTTTGCTTTCTGCCAAAGTTACTTGTTATTAACATTTTCTCAGTGTTTACAGAAAAAGCTACACCTTTGCTAATGAAAGGCTTGCAAAGCTTAGACGGGAGTTTTCAATGTGCAGCCCCATAGATTGCATTTACCCTGCCAGAACAATTAATTCAACATGTTCCTCAAGAAGCCCCAGGTTCTTCCTATCATATTTCCATATCTTAAACTACGCAACACAGTCTGTTTCTCAAGTTTTATGCTGGTATTTCTATCATCATTATCATTACTACCTGCAAGGCTGAGCTGCAATTATTAAAATGTCCATTGCTGAACAAGCCTTGTAGCCAGTATGTACACATCCTACCTTAACAACCCCTTATCGCATCCTCTACTGTGTTAATTAGTACAAGGTCACAAACCCTTCTTCTGGATGAAAAGCAAACTAGCAACTAGAGAATCCAACCTGACTGATGTCCTAATTCCAAGTGGTAAAATTTCTCATTAACCAGGCATCACAAGAACCAAGTTGCTTTCTGTTTGTATTTGCCTGCTGCAATTTTAAGACACTCAAATAGTAAAACTTAAGGCAATTACCATCACAGCTGTGTAATTTTATTTTACAGGCAGATAGATGGCACAAATGATGAGGGCCATGAGAACAGACTTAACATCTCTAAGTTACAATCAGTATACAAACTATGATATATTGGTGCTTTAGTACAGCATGGCAAAAGCCATTTTCTTGGCAACTCCTCTAAGAAACAGTATTTGAAGAGTGGGAGCAATACTTAAAAGTTCTACCTAATAGATGCATTATGTGTGGTTCGTGTTTTAGAGTTACATGAATCAAATCACTCTTGAGAAAAAAAAAGGTGAAAAAAGGAAAGAAAAAAGGGGGGAAAAAGGGAAAAAAGGGGGGGGGAAGGGGAAAAAAAAGAAAAAAAAAAGAAAAAAGAAACTGCAACCTCACAGTCCAGAAATAATTGAAAAGAATATCCTATAGCATGGACGTTCTATTAAGTATGTTGTATGCATGTTGTAACCTCTACCTCATCTAAGATCAGATTCAAAGACATGAAAACATAGGAAGAAATATGTCTGCCCAAAAGCTTGCAACAAATTAACATAATTATTTGAAATCTTTTACTTTATATCATATATAGCATCATGACACAAAACTATGTATAAAACAATTGAATTGTGCAACATTTTCCAGCATTAGTGCTAAATTCAAAATATTTCTTACTTACTTTATCTGGCACAGTAACTCACTTGCAAATGCACTTTAAGACATGCTATCCCATCATTATGGAAAAGCAGTTCCTGTAAACCTTTTGGTCTCAAAGTTAGCATTTTAAATTGTGAGTGAATTTGCAGGTTGGTTTTCTCTTTAATTAGCATTTTTTGAGAGTTATTACACTGTAAATATTCACCTGAATTATTTTTCTAGTTGCAAATTCTGTCTTGCCATTTACATGAATCAAAAATAACTGAAGAGATGGCTCAATTTTCCATCGACATATTGAAGAATACAGCAAAGGCAGACATGCAACAGAAAGGAGTATTAGCTGTACAGGGTTCTTTAAAAATTGTAACAAAAACAGATGAGAAGCCTTCGTATACAATTTAAAATTTCAGTGAAAGTTTACATTCAACATTATCCTACAGAAGCTGTAAACCTGCAACAGTAGGAAGTACAGAGCAGATAGCATTAATTAATCAAATCCATAGACCTGTTTTAATTTCGCTCCCCTATATTTATTCACGCACACTGGTCATTTTCACTTTTTTCCATCTCTTCCATCAAAACTTAAACCACTTCTGTAACGACAGCCATTGCTCTCTTCATTTCACATTTGTGATCAGGGCTAAACATATTGCTATGCTGAGACTTAATGGCAGAGTTCTGGTTAACATTAAATAGCCTCATTTCAAGTCCTCAGTTACAAAATACTCACTCCGTTTATAGATTTCTGTTACCTTCGGAGCGTCTGCATTGGCTCAGTAAACGTTGTTTTCCAACAGCATCAAAAAATCACAGCAAATCATTTTATTTTTTTCAGTTTTGTGTTTGAAATGTTATCAGCAACACAGTTAAAGAAGTTTATATAGAGTGGTGGTCTCAGATTTTATGCATTGAATACTTCTCCTCGTATGTTTGATATAAGACATCTACAAGGGCAAGGTATTTGTTTCAAAGGGCTGGTGGGAGGGGAATCAGCCCAGGAGACACTGCATTCTTGTAAAGCAGTAAATAAGATAGTTACCTTTTACTGAGATCGAAAAAAGGTGGAATTGGTTCTGTTAATGCAAGTTTGCCACCCATGGTCAATTTGTAATGAAAGTTATCTGAAGTAATAAGAGATGTAACCAGAAAGAAAGCCTCAAATCTTCACAACCTACAACAGAACACCAGTAACACTCTAAGACAGACTGCAAAATTAATCCTCAGCCATTCCAGTAGTTTCACCATAACAACATTACAAAAGCTTATCGGCACCGTAAAGAGATCGCTGCAGCCTAGCTAACTTAGGGCGCCTGAAGACAATTTCTCTTTTGCTGCAGGAACTGCAGGAGGAAGAAGCCTGATGAATTCTTGTCACATCTATACCTCACACCATGCTTAGGAAATACAATTCTGTTTGCATTGTTTTGATTGCTGCCCTTTTCAAAAGTCTGAAAATAGCTCAGCCTCTATCAAAAAGGCATTTTATTAACTCATGCTTTGCTAAAAGAAGTGTGGGTTTGGCCATAGCTCTTCCCAGAGGAGACAGCATAGAACACAGAAGAAGTACAGCCTGCCAGCGCTATCAGACAATAACAGAACTGTTACGTGGTAAGACAGGAAGAAAAACTAGGAACAGGTTGCATTTCAGAGTACTATGGCTAAAGAGAGAATTTTAATAGTATATGGTTTTGAAGTAAGTTACTTTGTACATATAATACACACTAAAAAAATACAATTTGGCAAAGGTTGCATGTAGATTTATTATTTTTTTCCCAAACTGTTTATACAGCACCAAATGTTCTGGTGACTTTGTTTTGACACCTAAAATAAGACAAAGCCTATATGCGTACAGGTGTTCACCTACTATAAATCAGAACAGGCTGCCCAGTGTTCTTACCACATTTTCAAAAGAAACATTTGTTATGAATTTTTTACCCAGAGATATAACAATCTTTAATTAAAAAAAACCACAAAAAAACCTCCTCAGCTGATGTTTTATCATGCTGTCATTATGTAGTCTTCTATTAACCCTCCACTATTGATTTATTAATACTATGTTGACTGTAGACTGCAAAGCTTTAGATCAGGAAACAATGTAACAGGGGTTGCAAAGACCTCTGTATTTTAGGAATCTGTGAAAGGGCATTCAAATCACAAAGGACACAAATAACGGCGTTTGGTCTGTTATTTTTTTCAAATACCGTAAATATACAGCAGTGCAAGAAAAAGTTCAGTTTAAGTGCTACATCCAAAAGCAGCAGGTCACTAATATGCTCCTGGAAAAGACGTTAATTTTGTCCATCCTAGATAGGATTGTGATCTAAGAACCGTGAATCCATTACTTTCATCCTGTGTAGAAGTGCTCTTGTTACTGGCTAAATTTATTTTCCTCTTTGGATAGGAAATCATCTAGCTAACAGGATCTCTGATTTTATTTAAATCATTTCTTATCAAAGTAATCTTCCAGAAGTGAGCATGACCTTCCAAAAGATGGCAACTTCAGATTTATAAGTTTATGTTCTTTAGACATTCCAAGACTTCATCATGGAGCCAGGTTTCAGTAAACATACTAGAGTTTTGCAAAGCCTCAAAAAGACGCTTGTAGTCTTCCGGGTATAAGTTACGCGTTAGAGCATTTTTTGGAATTTCTAGTTCTCTCAGTAATTCGTCAACATCATCCAAGCTCCATGAACTGAAAAAAAACCAAACAAAATCACAATGGAGCATTTCTTTCTGTGAAAAATTAAAGAGCAAGAAACAGTATCTGAAGGTCCATTTCACTTTTTCACAGCTTTTAGAAGTCAACATCTCCTTACAACTCAAGTTATTTTCAATCCATACTGCAAACAGGAAGAAACCTCCGCCAATAAGACATAGAAACACCAAATAAAGCCTCCAGCAGACACAGACAACACCAAACTACGTGAAGCCCTCCTCAGTAGTGGGTGAGTGCCCTCCACCCCACCTGCACATGACAGTAACAGGTACTACAGGATAAAAAGGGGTTATTCTTCAATGCTCGGGAAATTAAAGCCAAGATCACCTTCAAGAAGATGATTCAGTGTGGCACGAGTTAATGTGACTTACACCTCCTAGGTACTTTCTCCTATATGTAAACGGATGTATCCACTGTCTACACATCTACATCACTAGATCTTTTATAAATGTGCATATACATTAACTGGTTTCCAGATGAGAAAAAGGTGTATAAATACACAGAAGATGCACATTATAAGCCTTCAAGGTTAGCTCTACTTCCTGGCCAAAAGATCGAATGGAGTGTAGGTATACCACTGAGCTTTAATAATCTTTTTTGCTCTTGTATTTGCTAAATGAGTTACTGGAATTTATTAGATGCCTTTCTTTTTTTTTTTCTGGAAATTAACTTCCATAAGCTACTACCAGCAAATGAGAATTATATTAATTATTTTCATGAAAATGTTGAAGTCAATGCTTTCCAGACTGCAAACACTTCCTGTTTATAGGAAACGGAAATCTACTCATCATAAAGCAAAGTGAATGGCTCCAATGTAATACCAGAAGGAAAAATTACAGAGAGTTGCATAATTAGTAAGTCAGTCTAAGGCCTAATTTTTTAAATTAGGTAACAGAAAGCCATTTGAGGACATCCCCATTCCACCTTCAATAACCTTCAGCTGTTTTCATTAGAGTTACTTTGATGCCTGTTATAAACTGAAACTTTTTCAGCTTTTAATTTCTATACCTGCATAATTCTTGGTGGCTTTATTATTATGGCTGTAAAGTGAGTGAGAATTTGTTGCAGCCACATGAGCTCACCTCCACTGGAGGTACAGACAATTACTGCACGTCTGCACTCTAAATATTTGTCAACCTTCCCACCAAACCTCAAGGATCACCTGTGAATACAGGCCAGAAACAGTCCCCAAAATACTGTGTTGTGGGTTGCAAAAATGAAACATTCTATTCTACATGTAGATAATTTAATTTTAAAAAGAAAAAATAAAGCTGCAAATAAATAACTGCTTTGAGAACATTTTAAAACATTTCCCTATATTTCTCTGAAGAAAAAGTATAAAAACTGTAATTCTTTCTTACTTTAATTTATCAATAAGCCTAGACTTAGGTCTAGCAAGACACTGTTTCACCATGAAAATAAAGGCAGATGCATCTGTGGGCTTCAAGCCTTCTGTAAACAGATTTTGCCGAGGAGTCAGTCGTATCAAACACAAATGGTCATTTGGAAGCCACTGCAACAAAGAGAGAAAAAGAAGTCACTGAAAAGTCTTAACAGTTATCTGACTTTTTTAGCTAAAAGTAAGTGTTTAAGCTTTGATATGCATGCTTTTCAGCAATTAACTAGCACACAGAAGCTACACTGGACATGTGAATAACCAACTTAATCAAAATCAGCAGCACATTGTTTGTGCTATTAATTTTGGTAACACTTGTTTTGTTCAAGCAGATAGATGTGACCCTGTAGGTAACCTCTTTTGAAAAAGGCTTTACCTCTTCACATGCCTTTATGCAGGTCATCGACTATATTTTTTCCATTCATAGCCAATAAAGATACTAGTTTACTTCTGTTTCTAAGCTAATATCAATTCTTCTGATGTACCTACATGCTGCCTGTAAATTTTAATTAGAAGAACATTTCTTAAAAAAAAATACATGTATAAATGCTGTTATAAAGTTATTTTAACCTTTAATTATAAGTGGAGGAACTGCATCTCCAAAAGGAGAAAAGTGCAAACAATTATCTTACCGCGCTTTTTGGTACTGCCAGTCCCCCGGTTTTCAAATTAGTTAAAAATGATGACCAAGGTTCCTATGGGAGGGAGCAAATATATTACAGAATTGAAATGCTTTGATAGAACAGAACAGAACAGAACAGAACAGAACAGAACAGAATAGAATAGAATAGAATAGAATAAGATGGGATAAGACATTTCAGTTGGAAGGGACCTATAGCAATCACCTAGTTGAACTGCCTGAGCAATTCAGGGCTAAACAAAACTTAAAGCGGGTTATTAAGGGTATTGTCCAAATGCCTCTTAACCCCTGACATGCTTGGGGCATCAACCACCTCTCCAGGAAGCTTGTTCCAGTGTTTGACCATCCTCCCAGTAAAGAATTGCTTCCTAATGTCCAGGCTAAACCGCCCCTGGAGCAGCTTTGAACCATTTCCACACATCCTATCATTGGATCCCATGGAGAAGAGCTCAGCACCTTCTTCTACACTCCCCCTCCTCAGGAAGCTGTGAAGAGCAATGAGGTTGCCCCTCACCTTCCTTTGCTCGAAATTAGACAACCCAAAATCCCTAGCCACTCGACACAGAATATTCCTTCCAGCCCTTCAGTGGCTTTGTTGCCCTCCTTGCTGCATTCGACAGACCTGCACACAGTGTTCAAGGTGAGGCTGCAGAACACTGAATGCAGTGGGATAATCACCTGTGGACGGGCTGGTCATGCTGTGCTTCCTGCACCCCAGGATGTGGTTTGCTCTTTTTGCAGGGCGCACTGCTGATTCATGTTGAGCTGCTGTCAACCAGCACCCTCAGATCCCTTTCCGCGGGGCTGCTCGCCAGCCTCTCCTCTCCCAATTTATACTTGTGCCTGGTGTTACTCTGTCCTAGGTGCAGAACTCAGCATTTTGACTTGTTTGATTTCATCCCATTAATCACTGCCCAATCCTCTAATCATCTAGATTTCTCTGTAAGGCATCTTGTCCCTCAAGAGAGTCAACAGCACCTCCCAGTTTTGTATCATCAGCAAACATGCTAATCCAGATTGTTGATAAATACGTTGAGCAGGATTTGCCTGAAGAATACAACTGGTAACCAGTCGTCAGCCAGATGTAACCCCATTCACTACAGCCCTTTGAGCTCTGCCCTTCAGCCAGTTCTTCACCCAGCATATCACAAACCCACTCATCCCACAGTTGAACAACTTGCCCAGTAGGATGCTGTGAGGGACAGTATCAAAAGCCTTACTAAAATCCAGAAAAATTACATCCATTGTCTTCAGTGTGGTGACCTTATAGAAGGATATCCAATTAGTTACACAGGACTTTCCTTTCTGAACCCATGGTGACTGTGTCTGATGATTGCATTATTTTTTAAACGCCTTTCAGTAGTAACCAGTGTAATCCTCTCCGTAATTTTTCCAGGAACTGAGGTTAGACTAACAGGTTTTTAGATTCCTAGGTCTTCCCTCCCACCTTTTTTGTAGATTAGAATAACACTGGCTAGCTTCCAGTCAACAGGGACTTCCCCAGACTACCAGGGCTTTTGGTTGATGATCAAGAGGGGTGCTGCCATAACATCTGCTGCCTCCTTCAGTACTCAGGAATGAAATCCATCAGGTTGCATGGACTTGCAAACATTCAGATGATGCAGCTGGTACCTCAGAATTTCAGCCTCCACAAATGGAAAGCTACTATTCCCACACTCATGGTCCTCCAAGTCAGGGGACCAGGCAACCCAAGGTCCATCAGTATTATTACAGACTGAGGCAGAAACACATCAAATGCCTCCCATGTTCTCTTCATTCCAATTAGTCAGATGACCATCTTCAACAAGTATCATATTATTCTTCAACTCCTTAATATTTACCTTAGTGTATACCTCATGGTGTAAGATATTTGGAGGACAACAGGTAGTGAAACTTTTTATTTTAGATTAGCAAAACATTTAAACTTTGAGAATATGTTCCTAGAAAAACAGAGCACAAAGTTAAACCTAAAAAGCATAGTGAAAGCTGATGGCCATGTGCTCATGTGGAGGTAACAACATTAAAAACTTACTACAGCATGTCTGACAAGGTAAGGTAGTTATTGACTAGCAGAAGCCGGCTTGGAACATGAAGGCACTAAGATTCAAAAAAATATTTCTACTGAACACAGCTCAGGAAGTCGAAAGCATACGTGATGGCAAAATGCAGAGGACATTACAAAAAGCAGACTATGAAAGAGCAGAAAAGCAGTCTTCTAGTCTCAGACAACCCTTAGCAAGATGGAAAAGACTTAGCTGTTGTGCAGACAACTCTTTCTTATCAACCAGCTTCTGATAATAAATGTTTTTCATTACAGTGGCTTGTAATGAAAATACTGACTGAAAAAAGTACTGAAAACAGTTAATAATAATGCTGCTTAACTGAAAAGTTTACACAAAACATGATTGTTTCAGGTTTTTACACCCAAATGTTTTCAAGAGTTCTCCAACTAATTTAAACGCCAAATTATCTTCCAATTAGTTTACAACAGTAAAACACTATAAATCCTTTTCTGAAAACATGTCCATAGCATTAGACCATGTCAGCTGGTACAAAAAACTTACCATGTGCAGTAGCTGAATTTCACATCCTACTTGCGCAATTACAGCAAGGGCCTGGTAAGCCCTCGGTTCCCCAGGCTTTGCTGTTAACACCTAACAAAATGGCAAAGAAAAAGCATTCATGTTGCAAAAGCTAAGACTGCTTCTTTATCTAACCAAATCTTAAAATATATCCAGTTGTAAGAAATTTATAGTTAAGTCTAAAATTCCAAGGTAAAGTTACATTAGACCTCAAATACATCCTCTGTGCTCTTTTAGCACATCTGGTCAGAATATGAATAGAAGACAGCAGTCTAAGTATTTCTTAACAGCAGTTAACTGGATAACTGAACCATGTAGGAATTTCCAGCTTATACTTTCTGGTCCCTTTTAAGGCAGAGCAGTTTGACACAGAAGAGAAACAGGGATCGTATTTTGTATAAAAACCATAACATGGGCAGTTATCAGCTTGTACTGATAATACTGCCAACAAGACACAGAAGCAGAGTAAGACAAACATCAGGTGACCTCACTGAACATTAAGCAGCTTGCACAGTCATCATTCTGATCAGTATTATAGATCAGACAACTCTTAGGGCAATAAAAAAAAAAGGAAAAAAGAAAACCTTGTGGTTATTCTCAAACAGGGTAAAGAAAGAAGTAAATTGTTGTACGAGGGATGTTTAACTTTTCATAATAGATTTAGAGCGCCTCAACATATATCAATAAAAGAACCACAACAACCCACCACCAAAAAGGAACCAACAGTGCCCACTAAAAGAAGGTTCCAACTGCTTTTACTTAGGTATACAACTCTTATTTAACAGGGTCCAAACTAAAACCAGAAAACTTAATAAAAAACCCCACAGTAACAGCATTAAATTAATAGGCTTCCTCCTATCTCTTAAAAAATCTGGCCATTAAAAACATACCATTTAAGTGGATATTTCAGTAGTGGCCAACCTGACATTTCATAAAAGAATGAAGGGTAGGTATTAGACACAGTAGGGTATTAGACACAACACAGGTTGTGTAAGCACACTTGAAAGTCTTTACTTACTTCAAGTAATTAAAGGTTTGTGGCTCTATACAAACCTCAGTTTTACAGAAAGAAAAGCTACCCATGAACTGTGAGTGTAATTCTAGAGGTTTGGGACAGCATAAATTAGGAAGACATCAGCCAGAAGGCTGCTCTTGCGTTTTAGTGTACAGAACCTTAACAAAAAGGTAAATCAGTCATATTTTACCTCAGGTTTTTTTTCAGTACCACATAAAAAAGTGGCATTTCACTGAGTACAGTATTTAGTAACTCATGAGTCCTCTTCACAGGGCATCTTGAATTCAGTCTTCACGGGCTATTACCTGCAACTACTACACAATTTTGTTGCAAAAGTACATTACAGAATATAAGCACCTCACAAGTTACGACAGAAAGCAGCTAGTCTGCTGCTACAAATCCTTCTCAAGGGCCAGTTTTCACACTTCCAAGATTTGTCAAGAATGTTTCTTGACAGTGCTATTACTGCGTAAAGAGAAGGGGCAGGAAATGGACAAGGCTTTTTCTTGCAGAAAAAGAAATCCACTAGCGAAAACATTAACTACACAATAAAAATGTTTTTGTATTCTGTGAAGCACTACTTATTCTCTACTACCTGTAAAATTTCTTACACATACCTTGTACTCTCTTTCACTCACAAAGATGTTGAGTTCTACTCTTCCATATCTGTATATTGAATTGCATTCATACAGGGCAAAAAGAAGCTTCCAAAGATTGGTCCTTTCCTTTTTTTGTGGTAAGATTCCAAAAACTTTCACAGGTGCATCTGTTTGAAAAGTGTGTAAAAATATCTTTAAAACTCTGCAATGTGTACTAGACAATCTCATTAATGCTAATGTCTAAACTACAATTAAGAAAGTCTATCAGCTCTTGCTGTTTAAGAATGAATACAATTCAAGCTTTAGTCAAAGCTAAGCTCAGCTTGTATTAGACTAGACCGTTACTAAAAGATAAATACATATTGCCAAAATGTTTTTTTTAATCTGTAAAGAACCCAAACAAAGCTGAAATGTAGGAAACAGTATCCATTAATCCATTAATATTAAATATATACCTCAAGCAAATCCCAAAGGTTTTGCCAATCTGCCTATGCACCCTTCAAACCTATTTGCAACATGTGCAATCATATACGTATACCTGCCCTCCAAGGAACTGCTGCTACACCGATGGTTTCAAAAAGTTTGTCAGAGTGCATAGCAGGTGGTCTCACTGCTCCAGTCGCCAAAGGATCCAGTTTGAAGAAGTCACAATAAATTACTTTTAATTGTCCGTCCAGGCTATTCTCTAGAGACTGAATAAAATTAGTTTCAGTTGAAGAAATTTGGATGCAGTAACATTCCTTGCAAAACACCCTACCCAAACAAAACAACAAAAAAACCCAGTCAACCGCTACCTAAAATTGTACCCAGTCAACAAGTAAAATCTTAGAGCTGCTTCTTACACTTAACAAAATGAAAAGCTTTCATCATTGTGAAGGCCATTTTAACATTTTGTGCTGTTCAACTGGAGCTTTAAAACACATTCTTAAATTAGTATAATGTTCTAAAACATTCTACAAAAAAAACACATATGTTCAACTAAGTAAATCACTGCATTTAATGGTTTACAACTACAGTTCTTCATATAGGCAGAGAGGATGTCTTTTATACACATTTTAAGTCACGTGCATCTGCTGCAGTTCTGTGTCTGACTACCTTTGAATTCATGCAAAGCCAAGGCAAACAGGAGAGGACAACACATCTAAGTGTCTTGCTATTACAAACCAGTTACAGGACAACAGATTAAATAATACCATGAGATAATCAGAATAACCAACACTATTTTTACATTTTTCTTAGAGCTACATACAGACATCTTGCTTAAACATACACAACTACAATAGCTCTGACTAGTATTAGCCTGATTATGAAGCAAACTGTTCATGAACTTGGATTCCTACATACACAAAATGTCAAATCTATTGATTAACAAATAGTCTGTTGCTGAACATGCAAAGTCAAATCAAACAATATTTACTACTATTAAGCGGTATTTCAAATGTTGCAAGTAATGATCACTGGCTGATTCCCTTCTGATCCAAGACAAATTGTATTATTGCATGCTTCTAAGTTAACTTCTTATTTGCCTTTAATTAAGTTTTAGAAAGATGCTACCAAATCAATAGCGTACCTGTAAGTTTGGAAGAAAAGCTGAGTTACTTTCTAGAGCTACCACTTTAACACCTGTATTGAGCAGAGTTCGTGTCAAGATTCCAGGACCTGATGGGGGAAAATTTTTTTTTAAAAAAAAAAGTACTTAAGTGCATTTTTTTAAGTGATTTTCCCACCATAACACTCGGGACTTTCAACAGGACATAACTTATGTTTGCTTAAACATACTTCAAAACAAGAGTTAGAAAAAAGATTTACAAGCGGCCTGCCTGAGATTACTCAGTGAATTACACCAAACACTGCATTACAGCTAGATACTAAGGAACATTAGATACAACATTACAAATATTTCTACTACTTTTTCTACTGCCAACTGAAATGTACTTTGAAATCTTACCCATCTTACGGTCTACAGGTAAAACATACTCTGCAGAAGTACATGAACCCCAGGAGGTAACTGCAGGGGGCTAGCTGTGTAAGGGCCCACAGCCTTAGGAACCCTTTCACTGACAGAAATATTCCCCTACAAAACAAAAAATACTACCTGGACAAGAATTTTTATCTGTAGTCACGCTACAGCTGGATTTTAACATCAGTGCCTCAAGTCTCCAGACTGAGCATTGCCTCATTTCCCGCCAAGCTCTCTATAAACGGACCCCCACGCGGTATCGTGACCCCTGAACGGTCTCG
>NW_009732478.1:0-3923 GCF_000703405.1 Apaloderma vittatum | reverse complement strand
CAAAATCCATGAATCAGTCCGCTACAATACCAAAGGTGTTTAACCATCTCTACTCTTTATGCAAGCCCAACTTTTATCTTTCACTTCAGGTGCAAAATGATATCCTTACAGAGCGGTTGTAACAACAACTAGCTCGTACTCAGAAGTTAATTAAAGCATTAACATTGCTAATATCTCCTTCCCTTTATCACCCAGGGTTTCACTTCAATAAATTTCACTCATCAGACTCTTCTCATTCAGCTGATTTATTTCTGTGTCCCTGAAGATCTTTGTCTTCCCTGGTGTCAGCTCATCCAAATGTCCCCTGATGTTGCCACATAATTACTCACACTCACTCTGCCAATTAACAAAGACTATAAAACATGTGACAAACTATTAATACCATCAACTTGATAACCCTTTGCCACAGTGGCAATTAGCTACTTCTGCTTTGCCAGCTTTTAAGAACTCACCACACTTTGACTTCTAACTTCCTCCGTACGGAACCTGGTCTACGCGATTTTGTTTTTGGATATAAATGCAAAGATTCTTGAAAATGCTTTGTGGCTGTAGAACTGTATCTGATATTTGACAACTGGAGCTCTTCTGTGTCTTTGTCAGATGGCAATTTTTTCCTTTTTTTTTAAAGAAGCCCTATTTCCTTCCAATTTCAGCAACCAAGTGGAGATCACAGATGAAAGCTTGCATCTACCTGATGATTTCCAGCAACGGATAGAACAATTTACAAAGTGGCACAGAAATAAAAAAAAGAAAATTACTGGTCATTTTAGAACTGCAGACAGGGGAGCAGGAAGCTGAGTTGACTACAAAAGAAAAAAGATCCCAAGAAAGAACAAGTACTGGACAGCAATGAGTCTAAAATTGCCCAAACAAATTTTACAGGTGAGATAGAAGTGAGGTGCAAAGTTGAGCTGTTCCTTCTGGTCCCTACACCAGAAAACAATGCAACTGGAGGCAGGAAAATCTGAATCCTTGACAAATATTTTTCCTTAATGCCCTCACTTATCCATACAAGAGACTAGAAATACCTCCCGGCCTTGTGCCTCGAGCCAGCCCTACTCCCTACCGGCAATCTGAAAATTCTTGTTAATGTAACCTGTGAGGAAGCACCTTATATCATAAAATTCTGATCCACCTTGAAAGGAAAATACTTTCCATGAAACACACTGGCACACATGGAAAAGAAGGTGACTGCATTCTTGTTTTCTTGTCTCCAGATAAAGTATTCTCCATCAACCACAGGACAATCAAAGCTACAAACAAAAATCCCAGTGCTGCGTTTTCTCAAGCTCGAGACCCGTAGCTATTATCCTTTCTGATTTGTACCACAAATCACTTGTAAAAACCTCTGATTCTGCAGCAAAGAACCAAAACGTAGCTCCAGCTTATGTCAACGCAGAGCAACGTGAGAAGAACCCGTGAAAACAGCCAGCATGCAGGAAAAACCAAGCTAGACCAAGCAGGACACGAACGACCAGTCTGACAGCAAGATTTGTGGCCGTGAACAAGCCTGCCCTTGCAGACAGAGACAGAAGAAGAAATAGGACAAAAGAAACACAGAAACTACATTTGAGAATATGCCTGAACTCTTTAAAGGTGTCAGTAACTTCATCCAACCCAGTGCTGAACAAGAATGGATTTTTCTAATGGCCATTTCTCAAGAGACGTTCAATGGCACCAGAATATTAGTCTATCAAAAGGTCTATCAAAAAGTCTATCAAAAGGTTTGAGGTACTGGGGATCCTAGAATTTATTATTTCAATGGCAAAAAACTTGAGAATTAAAAGGCCAAAAGCAGGAGTCAATTTACGTTGCAAAGAAATCTCCAGTGATGGATCAGTTGCTCTCGTAGAGCAGCTTAGAGGAACTGAAATTATACCGGACTCCAAATAGGCACCAAGTACCCTAAAACATTACAATAAAAGAAAAAAAAAAACCAAACAAATCTTTTTTTAGCCTCAAGGAGTACTGCAATATCTGCAGTCTCAAAACAGGTGTAATTACAGAATCATAGAATGGCCCAGGCTGGAAGGGACCTTAGAGATCATTTAATCCAACCTCCCTGTCATGGGCAGGGACGCTTCTCAACTAGATCAGGCAACACATGGGGACCGAACGGGGATGGATTATCATTAACAGACAATTACCATTTCATTGTCTAATTCCTTGAATTATTTTTTTTTAAGAAAAAGCTGCTTTGCATTTGCTTCCTTGCAATAATCTAAAAGCTATTTTTGAGATTGTATATTACAATCAGTGGATTGCTATTCAGAGCTTAAATTTTGCACTTACGGCTAATATTAAAGTTACCTGATCTTAAGCTGCTGTACAGAAACCAGGAAGTGTCCAACAGGAAGGAGAAAATTCTTTGAGTGGGTACCCCCTAGTTTCTATAATCACTCTGTTTCTTGCAGTCCTCATATCATACACGATTTTATAGAAATCATGATTCTACAGACATTTCTCTGCAGAGCTGACTCCTCAAAGCGGAGTTTTATTTACTCTCTTCTGCAATGGAAGCTTTCAAACCACTGCCCAGTCTCGCTGCCCTTCTTTGTACCTTCAATCCTTTTACTGCATTATGCTTGGAAGCGCCTGCAACAGTCAAGACTCGGGCAGAGCGGATTTCTCCAGGGGAATAAAAATGCTTTGTGATTCAAATAACCAAGATCCTTTGCATTCACTCAGAATCCGAAACTACAAAATTAACTTTTTTGCATGAAACCAAACTTAAGTGCATGACATCAAGGGCACAATAAGGCAGGGGCTGGCGTGTTTTCAAGAGGAGCTGTAGGCATATTTATGCTTTCAGCAGCAGAGGTAACCACCGACACTCGACCTGTGTCCAACACACTCTGCATGGTTCTTGTTCCAGGAAATACTCGACAGTATCAAGAAGGATCATTACAAGCTATGGGACTGAGAAATGGGAGGCACAGAAGGAAAGCTGTCGTGTTTTTTCCTTAAGGAGTTTTCAGTTACATATGGCAGTTGCCCATTTCATTCCCTAAATGTAGTATTTTTTCCAGATTTTAAAGTATTTTTTACATGTAAGCACACACATCTGCACACACATACAGACCCTTTACCTTTTTTTTTTCCTGACCTCTGTATTAACTATCCTACAGCAAAGAAAGTTTATTGAGTTTCTAATTATCCCATAAATTCTTCCTAAAAAAGATCTGGAATCCCATTTGTTCTGCCAAATGACAATTCCAGCGTTCCACAACAAAGTCATATGATTACACCAAAAACGCTCGTACCGTTTCTTTGTGCAGTCTGGAAAAGAAGTTTTTGAGCCAATATCCTCTCCACATGCCGACCAGTCACTGTACAGACGGGAAGATTCTAGCGGAGGTGCTGTATTAGGAATCCCTCCTAATAACGGGGAAAATAATTGAGTGTCCATTTTTTGTTTCCTGCTGTTTACCTGTGTTGAAAAGAGAAAGAAGCATTTGTAGCGTTAAGTGGTTACATAAATGAGCAGCGAAGGTAACAAAGTGAACCTTTCCTTTTATATCTTGAGCTAAATAATTTTTCAGGAAAACGAAAAGTAGCAATGAAAAGGACACAACCTAAAACTTGCTCCCTTCCCTGCCTTAAAGTAGTACAAATCTGACCAATGTACACACCTTCTATAAATAAATAATAAAAATTTACTTACTATATAATAATAAGAATTCTCTACAGATTTCACATTGTAGGTGTTTGCGTGTCACGTTCACAAGCTCAGAATCTTCTGGCCTGTATGACTGGAAATACACATGTCACAGGCATGCGCATCTCTTCTGAGGAAACAAAGGGAAGAACAATTATCCCTGAAAACACAAAATATTCCAGTAAGGGGGAAGGCACATTTGTAAACTGCTCAGAGCACAAAGTGGGTAAGAAAAGTAATCTGTCTTCAACTACTGGTCCAGAAA